>NW_020291852.1:0-137959 GCF_003184835.1 Aspergillus costaricaensis CBS 115574
ACCTTTCGTTCTTCCGCCCAACCCTGAGCCCTCCTCTTCAAGCCATCATCCTGAGCCCACAACGACAATGACACTGAGTCACGCTTTCGGAGGTTCCTGGTGAAAGGCGAAGTCAGTACGCAGTTAGAAAATATCTCCACTCACTCAGCTCACTGAACTAATTCATCTCGCTCTCTTCCCCCTCTCTACCATCCAACGCCCCCTTGAACGTCTTCAAAACTCGTCGTATCGTACTCGTCAAGGTGACACGAAAAGACGGACAATGTCCTATAACGAGGGTTTATATATATCAAGAACAAAGGGCCCCTTCCATCCCACAGGTTGATACCATATACGCCGAGTACCGTCGGCTAACTCGCCAAGTCGATATGAAAGGATGAAACAATATTCTATAGCAAAAATCAGTATATATAAGAGACATAGAGACCTTTCGCCTCACAGTTTAATGTCGTCCTCACTGAGTTTCTCCAGATCTAACTGGTCAACACGATATAAGAGATGAAACGATATCCTATAGCAACGGTTAGTATATAGTATCAGAAACAAAGGGGCCCTTTCACCTCACAGTTTCATGCCGTATACGCTGAGATTCGACAAACTCGTCAGGTCGATGCGGTTAGTCCTAGAGAAACGGCCAGCATTGATCGAAAAGAAGGGACCCTCCCACCCGCCCGCCACACCCACCCTTTAACCCATCTGAAACCCCTCTTCTCTCCCCTATCCTCCTCTTCTTCTTCCGGCTCCCAACTTCACTTCCAGCTCAACAACACCCACCCCGTCCTCACCGCCCTCTCCGTTCTCCTCTCCTCACTCTCTTCTGAACCCGCTTTTCCTCATTCATACCCACTTCCACGTCACGCCTCCGTGATGGGGGCATTGCACGTAGCTTCCTGATGTGGTGGCGTTTGATCAGTAGCTTGTAGAGCCTCACCACACCTAAAAGGGCGTTGCAAATCACGATCACGAAGATCACGAGGAACAGCCACCAAGCGTGGCTGGGGTCCAGCTTCTGCCAAAACAAAAGTGCGGCGTTGGCATCTACCGCCTCAGCCATAATAACTATCTAAAAAAAGAAAGAAAAGGGTATATAAAGGTGAGTGTGGGGTAATGAACGAGTGGATAAAAGTGATGTCGCAAAGAGTGACTTTAATCCTAGATGAAACGAGCGTTGTCAAACGAGCGACTGATTTCGAGAAGAAGAAGAGAGAAGAGAAGAAAAGAGAGGGGATTCGAAGTTTAAGAAGATGTTTTGGCTGCCGTTGAGCAATTCATTGATATTTGAGGAAGGTACGGTCTGTAAAAGGAAAGCACCTATGATACTACCCAAGTACCTGCCAACCTAGCGACACAGAGTCAGCAGGGAAGGCACGCACAACAGAAGGGAAAGGTGTCAAGACAAAAGGCGCAAAGATATATGGATTTGATCTATCTAGATCTCAAGAAGATGGTTGGTGGTTGGAAGAGGTCACGCAGGAAGAAGAGGCGAAGGATCAGCTGACAGCTGCCTGGCTGCAGTGAATGTCTCAACAAAAGGTATGTTAGAATACGTCATTATTTTATAATTACTTTTGTATGACTACGCTTTACTTTGCTGTGCTGTTTAGTTGTGATCAGCTATGGCGACGACCTTTCTACGTCGTAGCGTGCGCTCTTCGTGGTTTACATGTGTCTACAGCGAGTTTGAGAAACTCGACGGCGTTCTGGGCCATACATATTTTGTTCTCCAGACGGTGAAGTACCTGCATAGCTAGCATATACACGGTAGGCTCGGTCAGGCATACGTATGTGAGTTGTATTGAATTCACTCAAATACCTAGGAACATATAGCAGGGAGAGCAGGGTGGGGAGTATAGAACCCCCAGAATTGAATACAGCAAGCACACTCCGCCGTGCAATGACTATGCACCTTGATGCGTACCTTTCCCGAGTCCCTCCACTTTGGCCGTTGATATTCCAACAGAACCTCCTCGCAGCATCCACAGGTACGGCCACAGCAACCTCCCCGATTAGCACACTTCATCCGGCCTTCAACCCATTTAAACGTCCGGCCAGCGTCGTTTCGACGCCAGCGTGGAAGCATAGCATATAAGGCCCACCAACTCCTACTATCCGACAGCTTTTGGCTTATTGCCTCCAAGCGAGCCCGATTCTTGCAAAGCTCTTCGCGCAGCTTGGCCAGATCCCGTTCGAGACTTTCTGGGAATTGGCTCAAGTAGGACGGTGGGACATCTGCTGCCTGCGTCGCTTCATGGCAAGCACTGCACATCTCCTCCTGATACTGACACCGCATGCACCGTCGCCGCCGAAATTGTTGTTGCTGTTGTTGCGCCCCCGCCGTCTTTTTCTCATTTTCTAGACGACGCTGGCGCTGTAGAATGGCAAATCCCAGCGCTTCCTCATCATTGTACTCGGTTATCCATTTCTTGACTGGATCTTTTGGAGTGCCATTGCCAATTCGATCTTTAATCTCCTCAAGACGTTTTTTGTAGTAGTATTCGCATCTGGGCTCTCCCCGAAGCCAGGACCAGAATCGCATCTTGGATGGTGAGGGTGATCAGTGATGAGTGATGAGTGGTGATTGTGATGAGGATGGTGGTAGTGATGAGAGATCAGCAGAAATAATTTGGAAAAGCTGGAGAGATGTCACACAGCAGATATTTAAAGCTACTACACTTGATGATGATGTAGTAATGACTGGCTTATTATGCGCACAGAGGTCATATATTGGCACATAGACATATTTACTGACGAGTGAACAATTACAATAATGCGCTAATCTTTACCACTATAATATTTTGTAAGGTATCTTATCGTATTGACGTTGGCATGATTAGATAAAGTGGTTTGCGTTATTCTTGACATAGCTAATTTTATGCTTCAGTGAGTTCACGCCACGAATGCTATAGACAACATTAGTGATTAAGATTAATTGGTATTCTTCTTCGTTGCTATTATCAAGTGATGAAGCCGACACCGATGCTACGATTTGCCCTTTTTGGAACCATTAGAGCCTTTGCATCATACGGGCCTATTTACGATTTGCAATTGCTTGTCTCTGGGCAGGACACCCATACACCACTGGAAATCGACGGACAACGCTGCATCCCATATTTATAACCCTCATATTGTAATCTGTGGTTGAAGAGTGATGACCGTGCGTCCAAGGTTGGCAAAGAGAATGCTCTTTGTTCAGCCAGTTCCAAAGATCTCTATCTTCGTGAGTATGTAGTTACATATAACTTTCATCCGAAGAAAGAAGCCAGTGCATCGAGACGCTCGATAAAAGCTGCATTAACAATACCTTCATCAGGCCACTTATCTTCCCTGACATATGTAGTATATTCCGTATCATTAGCACCTGCTCAAGAGAAAGACCCAGTCAATCACTGGGACTACCCGATATGTAGCATGTCGGGCCGCTGGGATGCTATTGATTGTAGCAGATTTCGCGCCTGGGTGATCAAGGGAAACAGGACAAGAAGCCAAAATGAGCATTGACCATGAGGTCTTGCTTTTGTTGTTCGGGACAGAGAGTACGGAGCAACAAGAACTGCTTTTTGAGACATGCATGAGTCTAATCCAAGACCAGAGTATCATGGCTTGGCCCAGAAGGCCTTTGCTCCCCAGCCGCAACGAGAGATGCAGCAGCAACCTGGATCATAATTACCGGAACTTTCTCGCATGTATGCTGTACTGACAAGAAACCAACCATGGGCTCCATGCTCGTCACACACATCAACCCTGCTCATAGCCCGTGCTATAAGTGTATATCGACAGTGGCTCCTGGACAGTGACGACAGACGTTGTTCAGGTTTTTGACTTCCGGGGTGAAGTCTCATGCCATGCTGACTGACTTACGGTGAGATCTCTCGAGGGTTTTTGTGAAGCCATATTGGCTCAGAGTACCCCGGGGGTCAGGTTTGTTATCAGCTTGGTAGCATGATACAGGATCTGTATATATAAAGCATACTATCCTAGGATATAAAAAATAAGCCATAACTAGTAAGTAGCTGTACTACCAAATCTGACCAGATAAATCTAACTAATAATTAAATTAAAGGTGTTGATACTACCTCATCTCCGTTGAACTTTCATTTAGCTGGTAGACTCGATAATTCCATATCTGTTTGATTATTATGATACCGGCAGTCAAATCAGATTAGTGACTTAATGTCCTCTAGTTCATTCATATTATAAATCTGAGACACTGCGCAAGGAGTTAATTCTAGATAGTAGCTAACAGATCAGTCCTGTAACTGAATACATAGGCTGACATGTAGTCTCAAGTCCTTTTATTCGACTCGAACTAGCCAATGTTCCATATAAATTTGTCCTCCTTTGACATGTTCTAAACGCGACTTGCGCTGGCAAGGCTCTTGAATATTGAGGATTGATAGTACCTCTCACCCCTGGGGGTATATCGCTGACATTAGCCTTCTCATTAACTGGGAGCTCCTCGTAGGCCTTTCTGCGTGCTGCCATAGTTTTGATGAGTTTGAGCAGAGCATACTTTCGATGCTGGCCGGCATCGAGTGTGAAATTGTAGAAAGTGTTGTTCTTGGACTGCGCCGGTAATAGGGTAAGGTCATAGAAACTTGGTTCTTCAAATCTACCATGCCAGATACGCGACTTTCTAGAAGCTACCAAACCCAAGTTTCATCCGGAGTCCCCCTACCATCGCACCCCTTAGGAGGACGGACCAGGCCCCACCCCTGCCAGAACTTCGGCGTCCAGTTCTTGTTCTCGATGCCTTCGTAGGCCAAGAACCACCCAACGAAGTACCTGAACCATAGTTAAACTGGTCAGCATGTGAGATAGTAAATGGAGTACGAGGTTTTCCAGTTGACTTACAAGGTGGACGTGGGCGCGTGCCAGACAAGATTTCGAGCCTTCCCAGGATACGGGTCGAAGCCCCACGGATAGAGCTTCATGCGCCCCTCTTTGAATCTCTCCCGGATAAGATCCCTCTCAGGTCGATCCAAGGCCCAGAAGACGTCAGCTCCCCGGTGGTCCCCGAGCTGCACCCCGGGCACAATCTCATACACGACGTAAATAAGGAAGCCATCTGGGACAGAACCACTCTCGTCCTGTTTGATGACTTTTTCTTCAAGTAGACGGGGGACAATCAGAGGGCGTTTGTGGGGCAGTGATTGGTAGACTCGGAGTTCAGCGGGGCGCCACGACGTATTAGCTTGCCGAGCTCGCATCCTGGCCGACTCGGCTTCCGTGCCCCCGTTCATTATCTGCTTATAGATGCGCATATACGCCTTAGTGCGCGAACCTTTCTTCTCAACAAGGAGGCGTATCGCTGTCCAAGAGGGCCCCACCCTAGCGAGGTGGTCATCGTGGTCGTGTTGGAAGGCGTGCTCGCTGATAGCCTCCTGGACAACCCATTCGTTATTTAGCTTTATCTTTGATCCTGGACCAATTTCTTCCTGGGAGAACCACTTTGAACGCATTGTTGCTTTAGACTTATTCCAAGGCATGATCGGAAAGACCTTTCAAAATATTACTCTGCTTTTCGCGATGGAAACTCAGTCTCTGCAACATGTTATCTGTGGGACAGACTATAAGCATTTATTAGACTTAACACGATGCATTACCTAATTGTGATACAGCCCTTCGGAAACTTAACCCAGGCGACAAAGTAGTAAAGTTGAAATGGTATCGGCTCATCAGTATCTGCCGAAAGCCCCTAGTGGCCGTGCAAGTTCCGACGGTAGGCCATAATGACATAGTAATAGTAAGTTTACTATGTCACTTCCATAGCCGAGATCGAGTTATGAGCTTATTTATCATTAGCCCCTCTTCCCAATCAAGGCAGCTTGGCAGCGGAGGGGATATCCGCCCAAAAGTGTTCATCATCAATCGCTGGAGTATCTTTCTCAGCCGATAGGAGATGGGGTAACATCATTCTCCTTAGCGAGAATATGCTTGCTTCGAAATTCACGGCTGCAGAGAATCATTTCGGCCACACAATTTATACAGACCGGCTGCCAAAATTTTAGCTCTTGCCTGCTCTGCATGCCCTTCATTCGGGGGTTCGCCTGATCAACAAAACCCAGGTTCACGCAGGCCTCCTCATGATTATCGAATTGATATTCTTGGGCATCCAGCCACTTCTCATGCACCAAGATCCTCTTGTAATCCTCTAATGTCGGTTGTATGAGCAGGTCATTTGAATCCGTACTGCTGTCAAAAGACCACTGGAGATTCTCTGCGATCTGATATGCGCTTGACTCGAAAACGCAGTTTTCCAGAATTTTCGAGATATCCACTGCTCGCTTGACCTGCTTGCGTGGTCTCTGCAGTATCACCGGCATCTTCTACCGCTGAAGCAGATATACAATGCCATCCTTCTCTCTAAAGTGTTGGGTGATTCTGAAGGCATTGTAGCTTCATAGCGGACCTTTCACATGTGTTGGGTCTACTTACCGATTTTCCGGATTATCAGTTTCATTTTCCTTGTGACATCAGTATTTCGGTGGATGGCATTCCTGGTGTTCTCTTTCTTAGAAATGATGACTTGTAGCGGCAACTCCAGCTTGCCTCACCCGTAACATTGCGATTGAAGACGGGAGGATGAGATACAAGGGATAATGGGGCGCATCACTTCTGAGTTTGTAGCTCAACTTGATGTGCAGTATATATCAGTTGCTGCTAGTATCAGAAACGGTAGAGATCGTATGTATAGTCAGTCTCGGAGCCAGTGAAATCCCACAATGGGTGTCTTTGCGTTGCCTTATCAGTGACATCACTCAAGGGTTATATTTCCCACTATCTGATATTTCGTGCATAGTAGAAGCCAGAGACAGAAGGCCGAGATCCCACCATCCCGTCTGCTACCGAAATAATAGGCTTGCTTTAATCTTTAGATGTGCAAACAGAGACCATGAAATCAACAGACGTGACTACTCATGGATTAGTATAAAGGCGGGGGGGGAAATCAGCTCCGATCTTATTAGTGGACCCAATCGGCAGCGCTGAGCCCTGCGTTCGGCGGATCATAAGTCGCTGCAGTATTTTCCTCAAGCGATAAAATGATATTGATGTGCTTGGTGACAAACTCCCGACTGCAGAGCAACCGCTCGTCCTCTGTCCCGGGAGGGGCCCCAACAATCTGGCGTACACGGCTGTTGGTGAATATTTAAACTTATGTTTGCATCTGGATCATGGAACGCGCGCATGTTTCCGCGCATTCCGGGATCAGTGAAATGGGAACAACGTTGGACCACCATGGCCTAGTGGTGATAGTGTAACATTGCGATGTAGATTTGCCAGTCTTCTCCTTTCACCATTATGATATTCTCGGTGGGAAATAGCATAAGCTATTACTGTTAGCATGTCTCTTCTGATCTAAGTTAGAAAGATATTACATACAGACTTCTTCAGTTCTTCGTCTCTCCACTGGTTGTCGTGTGCAACAATGTCCCAGAGTTCACTGAGAAAGTTGACTGTAGCAACATTCTTGTCTTCCTTGCTCAGCTCTGCATGTGGGCTGATATTGTCCTCTGGAAGTTCACAATTCACGAGATGTTCTCTTACTTCGCTTGACCACTTGAATGTTATAGGACTGATTGCTCTTCATGACCTGAAATATCTCCAGTATCTTCAAATATGAGTGGTTTTCGCAATGTCCAGCTTTCTTACCCAGAGACAATGGGGAAAATATGGGCAAACTCAACTTTGATTGAATTAACCACCCTCTCGTTTCGAATTGCTCCAGAAGAATTTTGTTGACTCGACTGTTATATCCCGTAAAGAAAACGGGTAAACATGCGCAACGTCACAATAATCACCCGGTGTCTGTGTGATTACACACGAGACATCTCTTTGCTTGCATTTTATAACTGTTAGTATAGGACTAGGAACTTCTTTAGATGTCTTACAATCTTTCTCGCTGCCTCGTCTCTTCTCAATCTTTTAGATGGGACTGGGGACTCAATTGACGCAGCGGGACGCTTGTTCTTGTTAGGAGTATTTATAGGAGTACTAAACGGGCTATCTATTAGAGATGATTTCACTTCCCGGGGCTCCTCGGAGTCTGAAAGAGCTGTCTGTAATGCCAATTTCGGTTTCGATATCTTAGTCGCCGAATAGAGCTCTGTGGCTGCACCAGAAACAACTGGATGGCAAGAACCCAATTTCTTATTCGTAGGACTGGTTCTCCCCTATGTTTCTGAAGGGATAGTTTATCGGGGTCATTTTGCCAGATTTTGGGCAGCAGATATGAAACTCTACCAGTCTTCTAGTTCGCAATATATAGTATCATTAGTAAACAACATTGACACAGTGACCGGCACTCGTGCCTTAACTAGGCTTGGAGATTTCGATATATCTTGTGGCTTTGGAATGTGTCCAACTCTAGTGGAAAGATGCAGTACGATAGAAGACGTTGAATTGAGAGACGTATGGTCGGTCTCATACCTCCTGTCCATAATCATAAGATTGTAATTTTTTTTTCGAAGCTATAAATCTAATGAAGCATACAGATGTTCAGTATTTCTAGTATGATCATATTCCCAACCTCATCAAGATGCTTAGTTGTTTATGTTATAGATGCAGCAAGGCCAGGAAAATCAAGGTGTTGGAAGAAGAGAAGAAGAAGCTTCGGGGGGAAAGGAGGGCATTTATATACCTCTTCGAGTACGGTGAATCTTCAGGCAGAGGTGATAGGGCTTCATTCCCACCCCTGCCTGATGATACTGTTTTGCCAGTTCATGTTGGTATTCAAGTATTTGCCTTCACTACCTCTATCACTATCTTCCTTCACTCTGCATGAGATGGGAAACGGGAATGCCTGGGATCGGGTTGCGTTGGATGCGAAAAGCCCTGGCTCTAACTGAGGTACGGGGTTGGTGCAGATGCATATATCGGAATATTAGATTTTACAGTTAGCTCAGTCGCCCTTCAAGGTCACTGCCCAGTAATAGGAGTTTGTAGCAGGCACAGCAGTAAAACAATGATCTAAGTCTATCAAGGTCTGATTATACACTAGCGGCTAGTCCCAAGTTCTAAGAGTATGTGGCTGTATTCGTCTCAATCCGCCTTATACTTCTCCAACACCTCATCCCCTTCATCATCCGACTCTCCCAGTTCATTCAGAGCATTCAACGCAGCATCCAACTCCTTCCCATTCCCTAACTCATCCAAAACGAACAACAGATTCTTCGTTTTGACAATCGGCCCGTCTGTCGTCTTGACCAGCATCGAAAGAGGTCGCGGTGCCATTACTGATCTCTCCACCTGCAGATACAGCCCTATTCGTGACCCAGTGCCCGAGAGCGACGTAGAAGGCTGCGAGTCAGCCAACGCAAGCAGGCCATCACCCTCTTCTGCCGAGATACCCTGCGGAGGCTCGTCAGAAACCCTATGAACCAGCGTCATCCGAAGCCCGAGAGGCATTTCCTCGGCGACGACGACCTCTCTGGCCTCGTGGTGAGAAGTTATGCTAGCTTTGCATTTTGTCCCGGAAGGGCCGGGACCGGAGCCTGATGCTGGGCGAATTTGGATTTCCGTAGTACTAGGACCGGTTTGGTTTTCGAAAAGAAGGTTTTCTGGATCGTTTACTGATTGGGGCCAGAATATATGTGCTAAGGTAGAGTGGTTGTGGAGGATTTGTTGGACGTCTTCTAAGCTGAGGGTGGAGGGGATGTGGTAGTATGATGTCTTGGCGTGCTTGGTGGAATAGAAGACTGATGGGTTGTTAAAAACCGGAATACTTTCTATGACCCACCGAAGCTAATAGCTCGGGATGAGGGGGAGATCTGGGAGTGGATTGACTAACAGGAATTCATGGTGATGGCGGGGATGCCAGGTAATGGGGAATTTGGGCTGGCTTTGATTATGATATCAGGCTTCGGTTTCTATTTTTCTATTTTCGGCGGAAGAGTCGGAAGCATTTCGGATGTATGCGGTTAGATAGAGGTGTATTTGGTAATTGCAGGTGATTGTTTAGAGGTCGGAAAAAGGTATAGTAATTGGGAAAGGTGATGGAACCACGTTCCGTGGGACAGACGGCGGAGATGCAGTGACAGGCGGCTCTAACCGACTCGAGGAGTCCCTGCCAAGAGGAGGGGAGAGAAGCACATGAAGAAAGAATATGCAGTGAACCGTAGCAATGCAGACGATGAAGAGACGGTGACGGATTTCACTAGTCCGGTGGGTCTGAAATCTTTCCACTTTGAGCCTGCGATTGTCACATTTTCTAACAAACGTGCCGCGTCTACAACAGTCGCAAGTTCCTCACTTGGATTTCATCTGCTGCTCTAATTATAGTGATCAAATCTTCAAATATTTACATGGTGCGGGTCCAGTCGAGCTTCCGCATCTATATCAGTGACCTCCCAGTGGATGTCTGTTTTAAGCATAATACCATCGCCATCATGTAATGCATCTTGGCTCTCACCTAACCGGCTTTCGCTCATACGCTGGCGGGAGACTGCGCGGAATGGCGCGCTGAATCTTTTCGCATTGCTCTGTCCTGAATAGGTTGGATTATGCGCGTAGGACGGGCCCAACATTCGTGGGAGGTAGCGCTTCACAAAAACATATAATGCTGGAGTGGAGCCGCAGAATATGGCTATAGGTATAATATTCAGTCCTAGGCCTGAGGCGTTAGGGACGGGAAAGGGTACGTACCGACGTAGGCTTCGATGCCACACCAATTAAGTGAGGCAGCCAGCACGTATGTTTCGTCTGGATTGTTGGCTAGTTGCAAGACTGTGTGGTATCTCACGCAAGCAGCTGCATTGGTTAATCAGAAAATGGTTCTAGAAGAAAAGAAAGAAGAATAAAAAAAGATAGTGGAAAGGAGATGGGAAAGTGGCAGAGTAAAGCGAAGAGAAAAGAGAGAGAGAACGAGTGGAAGGAGTGAGACCAAAGAGTGAGAGGAAAGAAAAACATCAATGACAGAACAGACAACGTACCAGCTATAGACAAAAGGCCTACACTAAAAACTCCCAATACTGCAATCTTCTTTCGCTGCAAGATGATGATCAGTAGGTAGCAAAAGAGTAGGGAAGAGTATCTTTGTACTTACCAAAGAGATACGAACACGCCATAGCATCGGAATGGGAACAGCCCAGATGAGAATATCCATGACAATGACGAGGATGCCATTAACTTCATAGAACTTCTGCTGGGACGCCGTTGACATGCAATGTCCTGACTTGGCCGAATTCCAAAATTTAGAAGGTGGTATGCAGGAGATTGTATCAACGAAGAAGCTTGAGATCGATACTCCCAGAACTATGAAGATAACGGAGTACACAAGCCATAGCATGAAACGTCGTGTTTCGAGCCGGAGATAGAACCATAGGAGAGATAGCTTGATGAAACACAATCCCAGCACGTAGAGGAGGCGTGTAGCCCATATACACTGATTATAGTCAGCAGGGCATACTCTTCCTAGGCCTGGCGTTATAACTTGTGAGCTGCTACCACCACACCGGCCAGGCTACCTCCATATACCAGTCTTCGCTCATGCCACACCTTCTGCCTAATGTAGAAGGCAAGGCTTGTTTTCTGTAGATATAGAAACACTTCACCTTCCCATCCATTTCAGATCCTGCTGGGGTCCCGATCTAGCAGCCGATTGACCAATATAATGCCTGAGACGCATGTAGATGCCTTAGGCGACAAATTCTCGCACAGACGGCGACATACATAAAGTGGCAGGTAGGGTAGGTGGAGGGTGTGGCATAAGCGAAGGCTAGTATGTGGAGGCAGCCTGGCTGGTGTGGCTGTAGCGTATCCCTATAACTTGCCTTGAACATAGGGACCCGATCTTCGATAGGAACATCTGAATCTTGATTTCACATTAGAAGGAGGTAAATTCAAGAGGACTAGTAAATGGCGTACAGTGTTTTCCAACGCCATAATATGCGGCTGCCGTGGTCAATAACTCAATTACCTAAGTCTTTACGTGCTTGGACCTACCCACAATCGATGCGATGGAGAGACCGTATGTTAAGATCTGATTGAAAGGTCAACACCTGATGGAGCATTGGGCCGTCGCTGTATGCTTACAGTTCCGATTACCATAAGGACTGCATGTCGGTTAGCGAATATGGGAGGACATGGGTACGGTATTCGGCTCACCGTCATCAGCTCCCCACGCGCGCAGCAAAATTGTCCTGACATAGACGCGAAGGGCAATTACGGCCGAGGTAAATGCCATAAATGCTACCCCAATCCCAAGCACCGTCGTTTGCTGCCCCGTGAAGGACGTACCCTTTTCCAGCGATCGCGGCAGCATCTCGAGACCTTGCAACGACAGCCAGTGCTCAAGAAGCCTCTCTCGCGATCGGAGTGCGACATTTCCTTATATCATATGTCGGCTTAGACCAACTTTGGAGCAAGAGAAGCGGCCCATTACATTCGCCTAACTAACCAGGGTCATGCCGGTAGGGTTTATGTTCCAGACTTCTGTGGAGGAGGAGGTCGAATTAACAGGGGTTCCTCAAGTGTTTGATTGGACTGTGGGAGGGAGTAAGTACAAGGATGCTGCCATGTTGTCTCCAACTACTCGGCCGAGGGGGAAGGGATCACCACTCATGATATTACTGATTGCCTCGGAGTTCGGGTTGGACAGCAACAGCCATACGCCGATTAAATGAAGTCAAGACAAATCATAACTAATTAGGCAAGAGACATATCTAGCCTTAGGTCCCACAGTAAGCACGGGTGAATCGCATCGAGGGCTAAAGCAGGAGCAAGGAACTAGATGCACTTTTAGTTTAATTGTCGATGGATAGTTTAGTGGGAAGCCCACAACGGGATGGCTTGATCCCGGTCCTATAATGAGCCTAGCGCCCTGTCACGGGGCCTAGCTTCCTTTCCAGTCTCTGATGTCTCTCCCTTTTCTTGTTCTCTCCGTTCTCTTTCAATTTACCCATAGTCTTCTCCAGGCCTAGCATTGGGCTTAGGTAGATCTGCAGTCGCAGATACTTACACAAGTTTTTCTCTGAAAGAAAGGGGCATGTCTGGTGACAAGAGAAACTTTGTGGGCACATCTAGAATCTAGTCTACAATTCCGAAGGCTGCCATAAGGCCCAATGATTCTCGGCCGTGGACCTAAGAGCCCACATAATGAGAGCACCACTGGTCGCCGGACATGAAGTGTTTCCACATTGTTAGCCAGCTGAGGCAGACGACCGGTTCGTTGCACTTAGTGGGGCAAAAGAACGGCTTCAAGTTGGTGCGCACACGGGTGGATATGAACACCAATCTATGACCAACTAGGCATAGGAAACTTGGAAACAGTAGCTGGCTACGGACAAACATGTGCACATTCGATTTCATCATTAATCTAACTCAGAGGCCGGGCCACTTTCTGGTATCTCTGTCAAAGCCTTGGAATCGGCGACTAATATGACATGTTAGTTTTAGTTTTTCGAAACTATGTCCACTAAAAGGCTCCGTCCGGTGTTATAATTGCCCCCGTTTCTTAACAAAGTACTCTATAATAAAACGGGATCGAGTTATTACTGGATCTGGCATCTCGCCTATCGAAGAATGATGGGGTCATATGTCGCCCGCTGGATTAGGATGCCATGGCGGAGCGTACGACCAATCCCTTACGGCTCTGTCAATTATGACGGCGGGTCATTCTTGGTCTTCTTATTCCACCTAAAATTTACTTCTAATGATAAAAGGGGCGTGGGGGAGACCCCTTTCTTCCTCTCAAGTTGAATCTCATTATACCTTAAGCGTGGTTCACAATGGGCAGTATCTCTGGCGACAAAGTCGCTTTGGTTTTCGGCGCAAGTGGGATATCCGGCTGGGCTGTGACTAGAAGCCTGCTGGAATATCCAACTCACAGCACTTTTTCAAGGGTGATCGGCTTGACGCATCGGCCCCAAACGCGGGGACAACTAGGCCTCCCCGATGATCCGAGATTGGAGGTGTATTCAGGCATTAACCTACGGGGTAGCCTGGATGAAGTGATGAGCCAAATGCGTGAAACAATCCCGCAGCTAGATCAGATCACCCATGTATACTATCTCGGTAAGACATCATTTATTAATAGGTGACCGCGTAGGGTATGGTGTGAGTATCTCTACTAACATCTCAGCGTACTCCAATGCTACCGCATACACCGAAAATGTGATGGACATCAAGAGCATCAACGTTGCCATGACCTACAATGCTGTCCATGCCTGCGATACACTGTGTAAAAACATGGCCTTCTTCGTGCTGCAAACAGGTACCAATGTATGCTATACCCTGAAAGTATCGAGTCAACAATAACCTAACTGAATAGTACTACGGCGTCGCGGTTTTTCAACACATCGACAAGCTCACCTTCAATACACCTCTGAGGGAAGACGCCCCGCGTGTCCGATCCCCATACGGTGACGAGATTTTCTACTATGGCCAGGTTGACTTGATCCGAGAAGCAGCTCAGGGGAAGAGCTGGGGCTGGTGTGAAGTCCGCCCAGACCAAATCATAGGTAGGGACACGCCTACCATGAGATACTAGGTTAGACTGTGCTAACAAGAGGATACCCAGGCCATGTACCCAGTACCACAAGCATGACCACAGTCGAGCCAATAGCTCTCTACCTCTCACTTTACCGTTACGTGTACGGCCACGGCGCTACTGTTCCGTTTCCAGGAACGCCCACCAATTATGTCTACACGTTCACAGATTCATCTCAAGACATAATCTCGCGAGCAGAGATTTATCTCTCTGTCGTGAAACCACACGAAGCCAATGGCGAAGCATTCAACATCGCAGACACGGCCACTCCAGGCCCATGGTGCGCCAAATGGCCTATCCTCGCGGAGTACTTCGGCCTGAAGGCCACAGGACCAACGCAGGAGGACTACGCAGCGATCGATAAGTGGTGGTACGACCACCAGGACGACTACGATCGCATGTGCAAGGAGTACGGTCTCCAAAAGCGGGATATCAGACCAGAAACCTGGCTCTTCGTCTACGCCGGGTTCAAACTATTGGATCGAAATCGCGAATTCAGCTTGGACAAGATCCGTAGCTTTGGGTTCACGGAGGAGAGGTCAGTAGGCAAGGGCCATATCTTGGCGTTTGACCGTATGGCCAAGGTTGGGGTGATTCCAACTAGAACGCAGCTTTTGCCGTCGACTGGTGTACAACCGAACTTGTAGTGCGAGCACACTTTATTTGATTTGCAGTGTAGGATATGCTATCAATTGACGGATTATCTGTTTTGCCGGATTTGGTTTCAGCCTTTTCATCTTTCTGTTGGCCTTCCAGGGGAAATGTGGAAGATTGTATGCATAGTCTTACTAGTTTAGCACTATACATTTGGGAAGCGCTACCGCCACACCAGCCTTCACTCATATCACACCCTCAACCTATCTTAGAAGGCAAAGATGATTCCAAATAAGGTAAGACTCACTTCTGAGCCTGCGAAACTTCACCGTCCCCTCAAAGTAACCTTATTCGAATTTGATCCGAGGTCGCGGGCTTATACCTGAGGCAGAAATATAATGCCTTAGGCAAAAACCATCTCTATTAAGGCGGAGGCGGTAGGATTTCTGCACATTGTGAAAGTGGAACAAACCTGGCCTTACCTTTTAAGGAAGGCCCCTGAGAACTACACCACCTATCGTAATAATCCCAATGCACGGTAAATTGCCCATTACAGATCGCAATGGTAGAAAAGCAGAGCGTGGTAGTTTTGAGGGAGATCGTAGAGGTTTCACCACCCTTAGCCCCTGGGATTAAGTTCACTCTACGCCGCGCTGCAACCCGAAAGGAACGAAACGAGACAGGTGCATACTGGAGTTCCTTATTCAAGGTCCTTGCATTCTATTCCGTGAAGAACCAAGTTTTCTTAGACGCCAGGTGATATCCTACACACTTTCGATTTCCTATTTTGGCTTAACCAAGCCATGTACTTATAATATACAGTATATATAGAGAGAAGTGACGTAATAGAAGAGGTCGACCTAGAACCCGCCTCTCAATTCCGTCAACACAGCCTTCTGTCGCGGGGTACTCATCTTCTCGAACCGATCGACGCTCATCACAAAGGTACCGCGACCGGCACTCAGACTGCGCAGGTGTTTCAAGTACCCGACCATTTCCTTGAGAGGTACCTTTGCCGTAATGGTTCTGGGTCGGTTGGCGGTGTCGGGGAGGGAGGCACCAACGGATCCAGATTCGAATGGGTCCGCAGGGGCGTAGACCTTCTTCGGGTCGATGGGTGGGAGGTCTTCAACCGGTTGGGGGGACGCGGAGAGGTCGGTTGATGTGAGGGGGATTTCTTCGTCGAGGGAAACGATATGGCCGCCGCGAGAGGAGGAAATGTCGTGTACGACGGCTCCGAGACTGGCTTCGTCGATGCTGATGATCACGTTCATGACGGGCTCCATCAGGGAAGTGCCTGGGCCGGAGGAGAGGAGGTCGCGGAGAGCGGCGGAGGTGGCCAGACGAGCTGCAGAGGACAGGGCAGCCGGGGTGGTGTCGGTGCCGAAGAGGTGTTCGGTTGGGTTGATAGTGAGGGTGACGCGGGTGTGGTGCATAGGGAAAGCGAACTGAGGGCCGCGAGCAAGGGCAGCTAGGCAGCCGTTTTGGAGGGAGGCTCGGAAGGAGGGTACGTCTAGGCCTGCGGGAAGTATGGGGCTTTCCTCGATGCCTTTACGGTTGCTTTCTACCTGCAGTTCTGGGGCGAGGATGATGATCTGGTTGCCCTCTTTGGTTTCGACTGAAAGTGCCTCTTCGGGTACTGGAGGTGCGTTGTCCGGGTCGAAAGGTTCCACTACTGCCGTGCAGCCGGCTTTGCCTTTGCGGCCGGCGATCTCCTTGTCGAAGATTTTGCTGGTGACAGGCGACTCCCCAAGCGGACATTCACGGTAGCCGATTTCAATACGGCCCATTGTGGCCTTAGCTTTCAGGTCATTGATCAGGCGATCTCGGGCAATCTCGAGATGGAGCTCGCCCATGCCGCTTAGAAGCGTTTGCCCGGAGTCTTCGTCAACAGTGACGTGGAGACTAGGGTCTTCACGTAGGAGTAGGGCAAGGCATTCATGGATCTTCTTCTCCTCGCTTAGGCTGTGTGGCTCAATACTGGCGAAGAAAACGGGAGGCGGCACCTGGATAGGGCGTAGTTGGAGGGTGTCAAGTGGTTCAGGTGGCGTTAATTTGTTGCCTGCGTATGACACCAGTGTATCTCCGGTTCGAGCATGCTTCAGGCCAGCCACAACGCCGATATGTCCCTCGGGAATGGAATCCACCTCGACAGCGTCATTAGCGTACATCTTGAGCAGGCGCGGTGCACGTTCAGTGATATTGAGATTGGTGTTGAATATAGCACTGTTCCGGTCCAGGGAACCCGAGTAAACGCGCACATAAACCAAGACTCCCCGCTTGGCATCGTTAACCACCTTGAAAGCAAGCGCGCAGCTCTGAAGCTTCTCGATAGCATTCTGGGATTCAGCTTGGGTGACGGACTTCTTCTTTTTCTGCTTCCCTTTGGAGGTGGCTGCTTTTTCGCTCTGCTTGACTAATAGATCGCCGGAGAGTAGACTCCGAAGACCTCCGCTAACGCCTCCGATGCTAACCTCTGGATCAGGGGTTTCGAGGGGACTGGGAAGAAGGTTTGTGACGGCGTCCAGGAGAGGCTGCACACCGATGTTGCGGAAGCTAGCACCTGCGAAGGTAGGGATGATCTTTCTACCCTGTTCTTGCAAAAGACACCTGCGCAAGCTGTCCAGAATGTCGTTGGGAGGAACTTCGAGGTGATCTTCGTCATGTTCAAAGAACTTCTCGATCATAGTCTCATCATGCTCGCTAAGTAGCTCAACAAGTGCTGTCCTTGCGCGTCGAATCTCCTGTGCAAGCCCTGGTTCCTCGCCATCCAACTCTTGCAGGTTGAACATTTTGACAGCTTTACCGTCACCATCTTGCCATCGGAGACCCTGCAAATTAATCGCATCGCCAACTCCAACAAAGCGACCATTTCCGCCCTCGAACCACGGAATCTGGCAGACCGCGGGGTAGCCCGCAAGACGGGAGCTTATCTCTCTTACCGTACGCCCAAAAGCTGCACCGTCTCTATCCAGCTTGTTGATGTAGACAATCCTGGGAATACGATATGTGCTTGCTTGGTGCCATACTCGTTCCGTTTGAGCTTCGACGCCAGCGACGCCGTCCAGAATACACACCGCCCCGTCTAGAATGCGCAAAGAACGCATAACCTCAAAGGTAAAGTCCGCATGCCCAGGAGTGTCGATTAGGTTTACTGTATGAGATGTGGCAGACCTTGGGGTTTTTGAATTATCCTGAGCGGCTGCAATCTGATCACCAGCTGCTTGAGGCGGCCAATGGAAGGTGATGGCAGCAGATTGGATGGTGATCCCGCGAGCGCGTTCCGCAGGGAGAAAGTCTGTGACGGTGGACCCTTCATCCACATCTCCAATTCTTCGGGTAAAGCCACTGTAGTAGAGCATGCGCTCAGTGGTCGTTGTTTTACCGGCATCAATATGTGCAATGATGCCTATATTTCTAGTTCGGTCAAGGGTGTCTGCCTGTAATTTGGATGCAGACGATGAGAGCAACTGGATCCTAGGAAATTGCCCCTTCTTGGCCCCTGGAATCAAGGACGCATTACATCCCAGACGGCTGGTAGCTGCCTGGCATTGTCGTAGGCCAGTTGGCCGCACCGTCTGGTGAGAGGCGCGTAAGAAAAGAGCTGTAACCATTGGGACGGAAACTGTCTATGTAATGGGAGACAACAAATTGGCGTAATGTGGAACCTAGAACTTGACAAACATTGTCGAAGACAACTAGTAATAAGGACAATAATGTAGAAAAGAGAAAGGTCCAGCCCTTCAAAGGGTAGTGTGTGCGGAGGAACTGGGAGTATGAATGAAGCTGCTGAAGCTTTTCCGGCAGTCCAGTGACCGGGGCTGCAGATGCCTGGCCAATCAGGCTGCATAGGCACCAACGACGTAACCTCCGAAGTCCATCCCGTTCCGCTCAGTTGAACAGTTTCCCCTCCCCCATCTCAACGCTTGCATCGGCCTTTCCTTTGTCAAGCCCGAATTCTTGAGAGTTTTCGGCATTATCCTCTTCTCAATCGTTTTTTTTTTTGAGTTCCAATAGGTGAACACCAATTGATCCGCAACGATAATCATACCAGATGAGACAATACTGATGATTGCGCGCCCGCAGCACGGTGTAGACGTGGTCCCATTAGACCAAGACAGCCACGATGGACTACTCCGCCATATCACACGATCCTGATCATCCCGCGGGCACTTCTCCTTGGGCTTCACCACGCCCGACACAAACAACCTTTCCGGCTTCCGTGACTAGCGACATCCCCCCTGCCCCCTTGCCTCCCCAAGATCCCTACAATGCCGAATCGCAGCCTACCGAAGCTCCTGGGTTCCAGGAGAACGAGACTGGATCGCCTGACTTGTCTGCGCGACTGCAGGGTGCACAACTTGGTGAGCCCGGCTATGCTGATGAGCAGTCGCAACAATCTCCGCAGCAGCATGGACAACAACCTCGTTCTCAGCTCCCCGCCCGCTACCAAACGGGCCCAAGACAGAATCCCAGACAACCTGCACCTGTGTATAGGATCCAGGCGAAAGTTACGGGGCTAGAAAGAACGGGCAAGAAGGACCCTATTCTTCGGTTCGATGTTCACGTGAGTGGTACCCTTCTTTGCCTCGCCCTGCGCCTACTGACAACAGGCTCCAGACGAATATCCCCAAATTCAGGACAACGCAGTATCGAGACGTTCGTCGCACCCATGCCGAGTTTGTCAAGCTTGCGGACCATCTGATTTCGGCTAATCCGGAAGCGTTGGTCCCCGCGGTCCCTCCACCACTTACCCCTGCCGGCGCTGGAACCGAAGAGGATGAACACAGAGTCAAGTCGTCTATGCAGCGGTGGCTGAATGTCGTACTGAGCAATGAAGTCCTCACCCATGATGACGAGGTTGTCCTGTTTGTCGAGAGTGATTTTGGTTACAGTCCTGTGGTTCGGATGAAACAACCCGCAACTGGGGTTCGAAGGAAGGTCCTGAAGCAGTTTGCGCCGCCCCCCGATGACACGCCTGAATTACAAAATGCGCGTCCGATTGTGAAGATGTTTTATCTAGGAACAATGGATACTAGTCACAAGGTTGACCGTGTCGTCAAGGCTCGTCGAGGTATGCGCTAGGACGGCTCTTATTTTATTATCAAGGGTACTAACATTTGGCTATCCAGGACTCGGTCTCGCAGAATCGGACTTTGGTGTTAAGCTAGGCCAGATGCACGTGCAAGAGACACACCCTGGACTGTCCAATGCATACCGGAAATTGGGGAAGATCATCCAAACCGTCGGAGATTTCCATGCCGTCCAAGCGACTGCGGAGGCCACAACACTGGGGGATCCTCTAAGCTACCACTCGTCCGATGCCTTTATCGTCAAGGAGACTCTTACCAACCGCCACATCCTCCTTCGTGATTTGATCCAGGCTCAACAGGCCACGCGTAGCAAACGCGCCGCCGCTGACCGCCTCAAAGTCAGTTCCTCCGTCCGCTCGGACAAGGTGGACGAGGCTATCAATGCCCTGGACGAGGCCCAAGGCCACGAGGACTACCTCACAAAGCGGACGCAGCGGGTCACATCGAACTTACTCGCTGAGAAGCAACGGTGGTTTGACCGGACAACAAACGACATGCTGAACAGCCTCCGCGAGTATACCCTGCGCCAGATTGAATCCGAACGGAGGACCCTTGCTACCTTGGAGAGTGTGCGACCTGACATTCGAGCAATTGACGCTTCGGGAGGACTTAGCCGTCTAGGACGCGAATCCCACCCAACTGCTCGTCGACCTAATCTTGGTTCAAGCCAAGGCCCCAAGGGAGATGCTTGGAGCGGCATACCGCGTCGCAGCGACAGCCTCGGCCGGAGCCTCAGTGGCAGCTTTGTTGCACCAACACCCACTGAAGATGACGAGGAGGTCAATGGACAGGGCACTGGGAAGGGGCGTCTGCGCTCTGCCAGTGGTGTGAGTTCGATTGTGGAGGAAGACGACGATGATCGCCTTGACGCTCGTAACGCTGCTAGTCGCCTGGCCACGAGCACTTTCTGAGCAACTGTAGATTATAGGCATGATTCTTGTGCAAGATTCCCCTTTGATGCCGGTTTTCTATTGAAATAAGCCCACCTTTGAGTTTCGCAATCCAGCCACTATGCTTTGCCTTTTATGTTGTACCATGCCCTTGAAGTTTGTGTCGGTTCAAGAAGAGTATATGTACGTCTACCTTATACAAACAATCCGTAGCCTCTCAGATATACTTTTATATTGGCACCCGGGTTCCTTGAGTGGCAGATGTGGGCCACGTTGTCAATTGCGACCCAAGTAATGTACCAGTGAGGTGTCTATGTGCAATGGTCCGAGAACTGGCCAGTTGTTGAATTCATTGGGCTTCAGCCCCGCCCATGTACGTCATGAGGGGTAGCTGGGGTACATACTTTGTAGTAGAGTATCCATCCCCACGACACAATATCAGGATCAATGTAGTAATAGGATACCGTGAAAAGGGTTTGTGTCATGTTAAGTTTATAGGTTCATGCCGAAAGTTCATCCTGTGGAACCAGACATATACTCCGAGCCATCCATTCCAGTAAAGACTGGAAGCACAAGGAAAGCCCGCAATTGATGGGGATAGCTACTACTTCTTGGTACCCCCACCCCCACTTTTGCCCAGGTCTGAAACTTCTGATTGATTCTTGCACCTGCGAGGATCCATCTTGCCCACTCTTGATTTCAAAGCATGGCGGAGCTTAAGCTGGAACTGGCAGTTGGTCTCTCTTTGTTTTGATCAAGCTATAAAAGTCGAGCTCCCCTCCCCCACTTCTAGTAGCACTCTTTCCCCAGCAATCCCTTATCCATTCTCATACCAACCTTCTTACGAACACTACGACAAGATGGCTCCCCAAAAGGTTTTCCTGTAGGTTTCCGCTTATCTTTTCACAGATGTTAGTACTCTTGTTGACCGCTGCTCCTCGTATATTGCAGCACCGGTGTTACTGGATACATCGGTGGAGACACCTTTTACGACGTCTACCAGGCTCATCCTGACTGGCAGTACTCCGTCTTGGTGCGCAACAAGGACAAAGCCGCTCAAGTCACCAGCAAGTACCCCAACGTAAGGATTGTACTGGGTGACCTTGACTCGGCCGACATCATCGAGGAGGAAGTCAAGAACGCTGACATCGTACTCCGTATGTTCCCGAGTCCCTGCTCACGTGCTCTTCTGTAATTCGAATGTATAACTCACGGGCCATGGTTAGACTGTGCCGACTGTGATCATGTCGCTGCCGCCGAAGCCATTGCGAAGGGTGCCACTCACCACACCCCTGACCGGCCAGTGTGGTGGATCCACACTTCTGGAACCGGCATCTTGACCGTGGAGGACTTCCGTAGCAACACTTGGGGTCTGGAACGTGCCAAGCAGCATGATGACTGGGATGGTGTAGATGAGCTCCTCAACCTTCCTGCCGATTCGTTCCACCGCAATGTCGATGAGATTGTCATCAATGCTGGCAAGCGTGCTCCCGACAGTGTCAAGATTGCCATCGTCTGTCCGCCTACCATCTATGGACCCGGTCGTGGACCCTGCAACCAGAAGAGTGTGCAGGCATACTGGTTGGCTTCTGCTGTCCTGAAGCGCAAGAAGGGTCTGCAGGTCGGTGAGGGTAAGAATATCTGGCACCAAATCAACGTGCAGGATCTGAGTGACCTTTACCTTCTGCTGAGTGAGGCTGCTGCTGCGGGCGGTGGCAAGGCCACTTGGAACGACAAGGGTTACTACTTGGCAGAGAACGGTCCTTTCTGCTGGGGTGACATCCAGAAGCAGGTGGCCCAGGTGGCCTATGAGAAGAAGCTCATCCCGTCCCCTGAGGTTGAGCCCTTGACCGACGAACAGGTTACTGAGATCAATCAGTTTGGCCTGTATGCCTGGGGTAGCAGCTCTCGCGGTACTTCCTACCGTGGTAGAAAGCTATTGGGTTGGAACCCCCACCGCCCTAGTCTGAAGGAGCTTATTCCTGACATCGTTGACATTGAGGCCAAGGCTTTGGGCTTGCTGTGAGGGAGCTCGGAAGTTTATGTAGCCAACTACGACGTATTGATATAATGAATGACATGATAATGTTCAAAATGCGATATGGATTTTGTAAGGTGTAAACCATCGCCATTGAAGCGAAAGATTCTACTTCAAAACCGAGTGATATATTGGTCGTAACAAGTAGCAAATATTAATGAGTTTTGTGAACAAAGGAAAATGCCTCAGGCGGGTAACACCGAAAAAGCCTAGCGCGGAGCTCTCGAGACTAAGCGATCGAGGCGCGACACCCGCCCGTAGACGCCGCCGCCTTTACTGCTACCCGTGCATTCACTGCCATTACGTTCTTTGATCTGACCAGCGATCTTTGTGTCTTCCCCAGGCATCATCCTTTCCCTCCTTCCGCCGTATGAGTTTTCCACAGCAGGTTGTTTCCAATAGTCCCCTAAACCGCGTTCCATCGATTTGTCCGACCGATTGCGGCTCTGTGGTCCCACGTGAAGGAAGCTGACCCTCGGAAATCTAGGTTCGCCGCATGAATTGCGACCTGTCGGGAACACATCGGTTTTCTATCCGCGCACTTTAGCTCCAATCGGGCTGTCATGGCTCCAGGTGCCGGAGGAAAGAGAAAGAGAGGTGATAGATCGTGGTCTGGCGATTCAGGGAACGACGGTCAACGGCCATCGCCCCATCGACCGGGCAATCTCAACATGTCGCAACATAACTACGGTCCGCAATCTCGCGATTACTCTGACGCGCGTGGTCGATTACGAAGGCAACCCAGTCGGGCTGGAAGGAATAGCATGGGTCGAAGGCCCAGCACCGATGGTCAGAACCCTCCTGCCGGTCGGAGGGATAATGCCATGTCCCCGCCCAGCACAACTCCCGCGAAAGACGTCTCAGAACAAAACCAGGCAAACGGCGTGCCTTCAACAACAGATCACCAAAAGCCCCCTCCATCACCTTCTCTTTCCTCGTCACAACCACCGTCACACATCAATCCATCTCCCGCGCCTACTCCCACACCAGCACCTGCGCCGATAGCTCAGGCGTCGGCTCCTCGGCCTCCTGCCGGGCCCCCGCCACCCTACGACTACGAATATGTTACACAGAACGCCATCGACGAGTGGGCGACGACTGGAAAGAAGGATCTTGTGGAAAAGGGTATCCAAGTGAGAGACGCACAAGATGCCGCCGCACTTGCTTCGATATACCAGGAACTCATTCGGTCCGCCCTACACGGTCGTCTGCCACCGGAGGAAGCTGGAGCTGCAGTCAGGGATGTCATTGGCGAAGATGTTGCCGCTGAGGATGTTGATATGCAGAATGAAGGACAAACACAAGCCATCCTCGACACCCGCTCCTTATTCCTGGACACTTTATCTATCCTCACCGATTCCGACACTTCTAATAGTGCCCTGAGGCCGCTCGTGTTCTCTACGAGGATCAACCCCGCTCTCATGCGCCTCCAACTCGACACTCAACTCCTTCAATCCCTAGGACTTGTCCGAGAAACGTTCACGCGCATGGGTATTCGCAAGCAGACGAACCTCCTTTATCGGCAATCGAACTACAACCTTCTGCGGGAAGAGTCTGAAGGATACTCAAAATTGCTTACAGAGCTGTTTACAACGAGTAACAACGAGCCCCCCTCCAGCGAAGTCGTCGAGGATACATTTGAGAAGGTGAAGGCGATGATTGGCGCGTTTGATATGGATGTAGGCCGTGTCCTTGATGTTACTCTCGATGTTTTTGCTGCTGTTCTTGTAAAGCAGTACCGCTTCTTCGTGAAGCTCCTGCGTGCTAGCTCCTGGTGGCCGAAAGAGGATGCCTTCCGCACAGTCGATGCGGGTAACCGTGATTCTGGTCTACCCAACTGGGCTTTGCCTGGGTCTTCTGGGTGGGTAACTACCGACGAGGAACGTCTCGAAGCAATGAAAGCGAACGAACAACGAGATCACGAGTTCTGGAATAGAGTCAGAGAAATCGGGATCCGTGCTTTCTTTGAAATCGGTCGCCGGCCTGTGTCCAAAGAAGAGCTACAGCGAATTCTCCCGGAAAGCAACAGTCTCTCGGAAGAGGAAAAGGAAATGCGGAAATGGATTGAGGAAACCGGAACACTACCTCCCAAGGGAAGTCGAGTAGCAGCACAGTTACTTGGTTTCAAGCTTCGTTTCTATTCCTCCCGCGCTCGCGCCAAACACGATGTTCTTCCGGACAACCTCATCTACCTTGCGGCTCTATTGATCAAAGTTGGTTTCATTTCACTACGTGACCTGTATCCGCACCTCTGGAGGCCGGATGACTCCATGGATACGCTCAAAGAAGAGAAGCTGAAGGAGAAGGCTGATCGCGAACGGGCAGCACGGCCTGGTGGTGGCATCAATGCCTTGATGATGGCTGGTGCTCTATCAGACGACACCCTACCCATTCCACGCATTCGCGAGTCTGAGACGCGATCAGCGACTCCAGGAAAAGATCAGGAAACGGACAAATCTACAGGCGTAAAGGCGGAGGAGGACGAGCTTCCTGAACCTTCTGACCAGAAAGTGATGCTTCTCAAGAGCCTACTCGCCATTGGAGCTCTCCCCGAGTCTCTTTTCATCCTCAGCAAATTCCCCTGGCTTATGGATGTCTATCCCGAACTCCCTGAATTCATTCACCGCATCTTGCACCACTGTCTTGGCAAGGTCTATTCTTCATTACGCCCATTGCCCTCGGTGGACGCGGTCAAAGACCAAAAGCAAATACTCAATCATGACCAGTCTGGCGTGCCAAAGGGACAAATACGGCTGACGCAGGCGCCACCACGCCGAGTTCTTCGGTGGGCTCAGCTCGATAAAGAAGATACGAACGATGGAACCGACTACAGGTTCTATTGGGATGATTGGGCGGATAATGTTCCCATTTGCCAGACTGTTGACGACGTCTTCGCATTGTGTTCATCATTCCTTAATCTGTCTGGTCATAAAATCGGCCAAGATCCAAGCCTACTAACAAAAATTGCAAGGATCGGAAAGCACAGCATGAGCAAAGATCACTCGCCAGAGAACAGAGCTCGTTGGCAGGATCTTTGCAAACGACTCCTGGTTCCGTCGATCAGTCTTACGAAGGCGAATCCCGGTGTGGTGAATGAGATCTTCGACCTTATCAGTTTCTTCCCTAGAGAGATACGGTACAACATGTATGCCGAGTGGAACTCCGGCCAGACGTCCAGACTTCCTGACATCAAGTCGGCATTTGATCAGGCGAAGGCGGAAACGAAAGATGTTCTTAAGAGGCTCAGCAAAACGAATATTCGACCTATGGCTCGTGCGTTGGCCAAGATTGCCTACGCCAATCCGGGCATCGTTATCAGTGTGGCCATCAATCAGATTGAGTCTTACGAGAATCTTATCGAAGTCGTTGTGGAGTGTGCGCGCTACTTCACATATCTTGGGTACGATATCCTGACGTGGGTCATGATCAGCTCGCTGGGCCAGAAAGGACGAAGCCGCGTTCAAGAAGGCGGCTTGTTGACTAGTCGTTGGTTGAACGCCTTGGCGACATTTGCAGGAAGGACTTTCAAGAGATATTCAGTGATGGATCCAACCCCGGTCTTACAGTACGTTGTGGACCAGCTTCGCCAGAACAATTCAACAGATTTGATCATCCTCGAGCAGATGATTAGTTCTATGGCGGGAATCATCACAGACAACAATTTCAACGATGCGCAAATCCAGGCCATGGCAGGTGGCGAACTTTTACAATCACAGACAATCTTGCAGTTGTTGGATAAGCGACACGAGTCAAAGACTACCTCGAGACGGCTTATGAAATCTCTCACTGTTTCAAAACTTGCTGGACAATTGCTCATTGCCATTGCCCAAGAACGACTGATCTGCGTCTTCAGAGAAACAGAAGGCGCTTCAGAGCTCAAGCTCCTGGGAAACATCTTCGATGAGATTCACCGTATCCTTGTTCAGTACCTGGACCTGCTTCGCAGTAACTTGTCGGTCGAGGAGTTTGATTCGTTCGTTCCCGACTTAGCTTCCCTCATCAGCGATTTCGGCATCCAGCCCGAAGTAGCGTTTTGGATTCGGCGCCCGAGTATTGCGAAAAAGGTTGCAGATGTAGAAAAGACGATGCAGGATGAAGAATCATCAAGGACCCCGGTCGGACTGGTGTCCAGTCGCGAGAGCGAAGAGACATCTCCACCCAAGCCCGAAACTGATAAGATGGAAACGACGGAAGATGGGGAGGCGACCGTGACTGAAGGCGAACAGCCGTCAGAGAATGCCATGGATGTCGATGCCGATAAAGCCGAGACCGTGAACAACACCGACAATAACGCTGCTACAGTATCTACTGGGCCTGTCGCTGCCGATGCGCCTGCTTTGAATCCCGTCTTGCAAGATCTCCAGGACCAAGTCAAGGCTGTGTTGAGTCCCGAGACATGGGGCGTTGTCGGCTTACAGTTCTATGTGACTTTCTGGCAGCTGTCTTTGTACGACGTGCATATACCCCAGAAATCGTACGAAGATGAAATTGATCGGCAGAAGAGGAAGGTCATGGCGATCAGCAACGATCGGTCCGATATCAGCATGGCAGGGACGCAGAGAAAAGAGCGAGAGAAGAAGCAACTCACGCAACTCCAAGATCGGATACTGGAAGAGAACAAGGCCCACTTAAAAGCCTACGGGCAAACAAGGACCAAACTACAGAAGGAGAAGGATCGCTGGTTTGCGGGTATGCGTGGGAAGCATGATTCGTTGAATGTTGCCCTTCTTGAGCAGTGCTTCCTACCGCGTCTCTTGTTGTCTCCCATTGATGCATTCTACTGCTTCAAGATGCTCAAATTCTTGCATACAACTGGAACTCCAAACTTCCGAACCGTCGGACTTCTGGATCAGCTGTTTAGGGAGCAAAGACTTACCGCGCTGATATTCCAGTGCACATCAAGAGAGGCAGATAACCTGGGTCGTTTCTTGAACGAGGTCTTACGCGACCTCGGTCGTTGGCATGCCGACAAGGCTGTCTACGAGAAGGAAGCGTTTGGCACCAAGAAAGACCTTCCTGGATTCGCCAAGAATGTTGACTCGGATGGGAAGCCAGCCATTTATCTGGAGTACGAAGATTTCCGTCGGCTTTTGTACAAGTGGCACCGCCTCTTCTCCTCAGCTCTGAAGACGTGCTTGAACGGTGGCGAGTACATGCACATTCGTAACGCGATCAGCGTGTTGAAGGCTGTTGTGCAGAACTTCCCCGCCGTGAACTGGATAGGCCGGGACATGTTAACCAGCATGAACAGCTTGAGTCAGAACGACGAACGAGATGATGTCAAGATTCCGGCTGCTTCTCTGATTGGCGATCTCAACCGGCGTGAGAAGAAATGGTTGCTTCCTCAAGCGTTCATGAGCGCAAGCCCGCCAGTTCCTGGCAGACCAGGTGCAGCAACGAAACCAACCACACCACGTCCATCGTCTACAACACCCACCCCCTTGAATGCTAGTGCTGTCGAGTTCAAGCCTACAACTACCAACGGGTAAGTCCTCAGGGGGAGAAAAATCACTTCACTGTGTTGATCCCAAATACTGATATCTTACGCAACTACAGGTCGCAAGGAGAGTCGAAACCCGATTCGGGCGCCACGAAGGCCGAGGTTGAAGATGGAGAGATAGAGGATGCAAAGATGGCCGATGTCCCGCTGGCTGATCGGACAGCACAAAAGCCTTCGGACACAAAGGCTACGCCATCTCAACGTGATTCACCTGCGGCTCAAATTGCCGAAACACAAGCGTCCGCCAATCGCGAGCAAACATCAAGCGAGAAGGATGTGACTTCAGCTCGCGGGGCTCATCCAGAGGCAGACTTGCCTGCTCGGCCCCAGGCGCCAGCATCACCCGCTGCGTCGCAAGCTACGTCGAGAATCTCAGACTCAGGTAGACCGGCAAACGTGCCGAAGCGCCCTGAACCGGAACGGGCACCATCCAGTGCGCAGAACACCCGAGCACAAGCGCAGGGACCACACCGATTCACCCGTGAAGACAAGTTACCCCCTCGGCCTGATCTCTTAGAGGACCGCCGTGACAGACATCAAGACTATCCACGTGGTGGTCGCTTTGGTGGGGACCATGACTATCCTCGGCCATTCGATCCGGCCATGGGTGATGTGAGACCCTACCCCCGAATTGACAGGGAGTACCCAAGGCAACCTATGGACGAACCATTCCGGAGCTTTCCTCACCGGGATGGACGTCCGCCGCGTGATGCGGACTGGCCGGATCGGCCCGGCCGTCTACGGCCAGATGTTCGGGAGGGACCAGCAAATGTACGATCTGTTCCTCCCACGCACCCTGATCGCGCTGGTATGATAGACGACCACTCAGAAGGTTTTCGGAGGGGTGAAAGTGGACGACAAGATAGAGACGACCGACGAAATTTGCAACCACGAGCATTGTCTCCTCCAAGAATGGAACCATTGGGCCGTCCGGAACGGTTCCCAGCCGATGATCGCCGTGCTGCCAATTTTGCTCAGTCTCATGCACGAAACGAGGATATGCCCACAGGGCCACGAAGTGAGCGATATGGGCGTCCTTCCATGGATGGCGCTGACAGTCGAGATACAGTGACCGGCATTGACATGAATCATGGCCGACTGCGTCAACCAGAGCCGCCTACGGACGTTCCGTCAGGCCCGAGAGGAAGAAACAATGCTGGACGTGGTGGCCGCAATGCCGCCGGGTTACAGCATTCTCAAGGACCACCTGCGTCCGGTGCAATGGCTCCGACTGAACGCCAGCCTCCTACTGGCCCGGGCCGGCAAGGCTTACGAAACGCACCAGATCAGTCTACCACAACAGGGCCCCCATCACCAGGCCCCGAGAAACTCGACACTAGCGGAATCCACCCTGATAGGTTGAAGGTCTTGCAGCAGCAGCCCCAAGATAACTCATACGGGGGCGGTCAACGCTCGCATCATGCGTCATCTCCTGCATCGATTGTTCCCCCGTCTGGTCCACGCAGTGGACTAGGACCACCCTCTGGACCCGCAGCCATGCCACGTGGCCCGCCTTCAGGTCCCGGGTTTGGTGGTGAACGTGGCCGGGGAGACAAGCGATTTGCTGGCATCAACAATATGCTCCAGCAATCCGGTGGGGCGCCAGACCGTGGCCCTGGTCCGACGATTCGAGGACGGGGTGCCAACCGACAGTCTGGTGCCATGAACGCACCATCACCGCAAGCGGCCCGGCCTCCAACTCCCGGTGCGCAGGAGGATGGTGGCCGCGGCGGCTCAGCATCTCAAGGTCGCCCCGATCTTCTGGCGGGTCGGTCTTCTGGCGCTCCCTACGGTGAAGAGGATGGCCCTTCACGCAGCCGACCAGGAGGCAGTCGAGGAGAGCCTGCGGAGGAGTCCAGCGCGGAGAGCCGACGAAGCCAACGGTTCTCTTCGGGCACACACCCACATGATCGTGAACGGGAACGGGACCGCGATCGGGAACGGCGTGGCGGCGAAGAGGAGGGATCACGCAGTAGCAGTCGACGGGAAGAGCACCGAGACCGAAACCGGGATTACGAGCGTGAACGGAGTCGCCGAAGCGACGCGGGTGGTGCACCGGGAGGGCCTCGGGAAGAACGGTATGAGTCTCGCGAGGCATCTCGACGTGGGCCTGGCGCACGTGAAGACAACCGGCGGCGGCGTGACCGGGAGGAGGGCTCGGACATTGCCCCAAGTAATCAGGAGCATGAAGGCCGTCTTCGACCTCCGTCTTCTCTTGGCGGACAGGGTCCCCCACCACCTCCGCCGCCCCCGCTTGCTGGTGCTGAGGATGACCGACGATGGGGAGGTGGGCGTGAGCTGCGGGATCGTGATCGTGACCGTAACCGGGATCGTCCGCGTGAACGGGACTACCATCGCGAGGGGGCGCCTAGTGGGCCTCACCGCAAGCGTAATCGACCTGGGGATGAAGGAGGACATGGCGATGGTGGTGGGCGTGGAGGAATGCGGATGGGAAATGAATCCAAACGGCCCCGACGTGGCGCATGAAGGATGACGGAAGATACAAGGGGTTTGATACCGGCGGAATGATGCGTGATTGCATGTTGCTCTTTTTTTGTCTCTCATTGAATCTACCATTTCCTTTTGACCTATTACATGACTCTATTACTAGCATTGTTGGACGGTGTTTTGCGTTCCGCCTGTTTACCTGGGACTTTCTGATCTATGTGCACGCATGGCCTGTATCATACAATTTTTCCTCCATTCCCCATTTGTGTTCTTGATTGGATACCCGGACGCATAGCAGCTACTACCTACTCGCAGTCAGCTGGCTGCACGTTACGAGAGTTAAGTTCCGGTCCGTAGTCTGGCTGCATGAGTAGTCGAGGGACAAGGGGTGTAAGTGGGATGATTTGCTTTTCTGGGTAGGACAATGTCCGACGTGGTTGACTTTCAGACCCTGCATTTGCATCTGCAAGTGAGATGGTGGCTGCCAGGATACCTTGTCCATCTGCAAGACAAAAGGCCAACTGGCGACAGGGCAGGCGGGCCGACACTCCGACCAAACCAAGCGGGTAATCTTCGGGGCATTTCGTGGCTGCTCCTTCGGCCATTCCTCCCGTCGATCCGCCATTCATGATGTTGATCCATGATGCATTCCATCCCACTCTGCAGCCATCGGATGCATGGATGATTCAGGCGGGGTGCCAGGCACCGTTGAGTTCCGGATATATGAACTCCTCCGTCTGCCCCGCTCCAACCACTTGTTTCAGTAGTAGTCCTCGACTCGAGTCAGTCTGATCTGTGATAAATTTATACTTCAATCCCTCCCTTCCCGTTCAATTACCGACGATTCTCCGCCTCTTAAACTAAACTCTGCTGCACAACCTGCAGTTAACTCGAATGCCAGTCCATCTCACTCTCGAATTACAATAAATTCACCCTCCCGTCTCCGTCACCATGGCACGTCTGGACGTGGAAAAGACCATTGAAGAGCTCACGCTGGGCGAAAAGGTAGCTCTCACAGCTGGCAAGTAACGACCTATAACCGAACTAAAAACAGAAAAGATCACTAATCATTACAACAGGCGTGGACTTCTGGCACACTGCCTCAGTTTCCCGACTGAACATCCCCGCTCTGCGCATGTCCGATGGTCCCAATGGCGTGCGAGGCACCCGCTTCTTCAACGGAATCCCAGCCGCCTGTTTCCCCTGTGCCACCGCCCTCGGAGCAACCTGGGACGCCCATTTGCTGCACGAGGTGGGCCAGCTGATGGGTGACGAGTCCATCGCTAAGGGCTCGCATATCGTGCTCGGTCCCACCATCAACATCCAGCGCTCTCCGCTCGGCGGTCGAGGCTTCGAGTCTTTCGCTGAGGATGGCGTACTTTCTGGAATTTTGGCTGGGAATTACTGCAAGGGGTTGCAGGAGAAGGGCGTTGCTGCCACGCTAAAGCACTTTGTCTGCAATGATCAGGAACATGAGCGTATGGCGGTCAGCAGTATCGTCACTATGCGTGCCCTGCGCGAGATATACCTGTTGCCGTTTCAGTTGGCTATGAGGATATGTCCTACTGCGTGTGTTATGACTGCCTATAATAAGGTCAATGGCACGCATGTCAGTGAGAATAAGGAGCTTATTACGGATATTCTCCGCAAGGAATGGAATTGGGATGGTCTGGTTATGAGTGATTGGTAAGAAATATCTATATAAATAGCTGCCCAGCATGGATATTAACAGTGCCCCAGGTTCGGAACCTACAGCACCTCCGATGCTATTGCTGCTGGTCTGGACCTCGAAATGCCCGGCAAGACACGCTGGCGTGGCTCTGCCCTGGCGCATGCTGTGTCGTCCAACAAGGTACCAGAATTCGTTCTGGACGACCGTGTCCGCAATATTCTTAACCTCATCAACTGGGTCGAGCCTCTGGGCATCCCCGAGCACGCCCCAGAAAAAGCCCTCAACCGCCCCCAAGACCGGGAGCTTCTCCGCCGCGCCGCTGCTGAAGCCGTCGTGCTTATGAAAAATGAAGATAACATTCTTCCCCTCCGCAAAGACAAGCCGGTCCTTGTCATCGGACCCAATGCTCAAATCGCCGCCTACTGTGGCGGCGGCTCTGCTTCCCTAGACCCCTACTACACCGTCTCGCCCTTTGATGGCGTCGCCGCCAAAGCCACCTCCGAAGTTCAATTCTCGCAAGGCGTCTACTCCCACAAAGAACTTCCTCTCCTCGGTCCCCTGCTTAAAACCCAGGACGGTAAACCAGGATTCACCTTCCGTGTCTACAACGAGCCTCCTTCCCACGAGAACCGTACCCTCGTCGACGAACTCCATCTCCTCCGCTCCAGCGGCTTCCTCATGGACTACGTCAACCCCAAGATCCACTCCCTCACTTTCTACGTCGACATGGAAGGCTACTTCACCCCCACCGAATCCGGCGTCTACGACTTCGGCGTCACTGTAGTCGGCACCGGCCGTCTCCTAATCGACAACGAAACCGTCGTCGACAACACCAAGAACCAACGCCAAGGCACCGCCTTCTTCGGCAACGCCACCGTCGAAGAACGCGGCTCTAAGCACCTCAACGCAGGCCAAACCTACAAAGTAGTCCTCGAATTCGGCAGCGCGCCCACCTCCGACCTCGACACCCGGGGCATTGTCATCTTCGGACCCGGCGGATTCCGCTTCGGCGCCGCCCGCCAGGTCAGCCAAGAAGAACTGATCTCAAACGCCGTCTCCCAAGCCAGCCAAGCCTCTCAAGTCATCATCTTCGCCGGTCTCACTAGCGAATGGGAAACCGAAGGCAACGACCGCGAACACATGGACCTTCCTCCTGGAACCGATGAACTGATCTCTCGCGTCCTCGATGCCAAGCCCGACAACACAGTCGTGTGTCTCCAGTCCGGTACCCCTGTCACCATGCCATGGGTCCACAAAGCCAAAGCCCTCGTCCACGCCTGGTTCGGCGGAAACGAATGTGGTAACGGCATCGCGGACGTCCTCTTCGGAGACGTCAACCCGTCCGCCAAGCTCCCCGTAACTTTCCCCGTCCGCTTACAGGACAACCCTAGTTATCTTAACTTCCGCTCCGAACGGGGCCGCGTCCTCTATGGTGAGGACATCTACGTCGGATACAGGTACTATGAAAAGACGAACGTGAAACCCCTCTTCCCCTTTGGCCACGGCTTATCCTACACCACTTTCTCCCGTAGTGATCTGAAGATCACTACTTCCCCGGAGGGTACCACCCTCACCGATAGCGAACCCATCACAGCCACGGTCAAAGTAAAGAACACAGGCAGCGTCGCCGGTGCAGAAATTGTCCAGCTGTGGGTTCTTCCCCCGAAGACGGAGGTGAACCGGCCCGTCCGCGAACTGAAGGGGTTCACGAAGGTGTTCCTCCAGCCTGGAGAGGAGAAACAGGTGGAGATTGTCGTGGAGAAGAAATTGGCGACGAGCTGGTGGGACGAACAGCGCGAGAAATGGGCGTCGGAGAAGGGAACATACGAGGTGTTAGTCACAGGAACTGGGGAGGGACAGTTGAAGGGGGAGTTTGGGGTTGAGAGGACGAGGTACTGGGTTGGGCTGTAGGAACGATGTTGAGAAGTATTGATATGTACATGGGTTATGATTGATTAGGTGATGGTCGATGAATTGAGATTGGATACTTCTATTTACAGAGATGTGTAAAGGTAGGAAACAAATAGAAGACAACATGGATTCCATACCAACGATACAATAGATCCTAGTGCATAAGATAGTAGATTAACATACGCACTACACACCTAATAAGTCTACTATTATTTACTAGCTATCACTTTGAAGTCACATTCCACTCTCTCTCTCTCTCTCTCTCCCCTCCCCCGTGCAGTTCCTTTCAACCATAGGCACTGCAATACTTAACTACATATCATCAAGCACGCCTCGTGAAAGAAAGAACTATCACAATATAATACCGTCATGGGTACATTTTCCACATACACATATGCACCCTGCTAGTTATTACTACCAGCAATGTTTGATATCCTTTTTCTATATATACTTGTATTTTTATCAAACCTGTGAACTTAACGAGCTCCTAGTTACATACCATCATTTCTTTCAGAATGTGCAGTACTACTACTTCATGTACTCTGTGATAGATGGTGATGGCAGTGGTGGTAGGAGTAATAGTAGTAGTATAGTAAACGGTAGATTGAGTCGAAGGTACTATAGGTACTACTACTAGAGATTTAGTATAGGAAGTAGTATAGTAGCTAGGAGGAGGTCAGAGGGGAGGTGCGGTTGTACTAGCTATAATTGGATTCCCCTTTTTTTGTTATTTCTTTTTCTCTACTTTTTTCAATTGAGGCTATTGTGTCTGTACTATTTACAGTAATAGTTTCTTAAAGGGGATATGAATCAGATTGAATGATATAGGGTATTATACTTGTTTGCTTTGTCTTATTATGACTTCTTATGAGGACTGCATTGGTGTATGGTATCCTTATTATCTGTCATCTATGTGGTTGATTGAAATAGAGTAATTAATCAGCTCGCATCTTCTCTAATACTTCCCTATGATAGACTATACGACCTAGTCAACACTGGAATCTACAAGTACACAGACGATGTGATTCCCTTGAACTAAAAGGGGATGGGGGTTTTTCAGTAACACCTTGATGATACTACACTCGCCGATAATATTCCAGATAGGGTTCATTCCCTCGATCGATGAAAGCGGGAAAAAGAGTCTGGACTCAGACTCAGATCCCACAAACTGCGTTTGAGGCTGTCTGTCACAATGAGCTGGGGTTTAATTGTGCTGGCTGTGGCTGGGACCCTAGAAGCTAATTGATTGCTTGTCAGACTATCAGCAGTAGGGACATGACCATGGCGCGGACCATCCTTTTCATCGTTATGATGGGCCATACAAATCACTCATGTAGTATATAGTAAACGACTAGAGCACCCAATTCTCAGACACGGAGCAAAGCCCATATTTTGAAGTAATGATTGACTGAAACTTTGCTTGGTTCCTTTTCACCCTCCTTTAATTCACAGTCAGTGCAGGATTGCCCCCACAATGTCTCCAAAGACCTCTATCATCACCACATACCTCCTCGCCCTCCTCGCCAGTCTAATCTCAGCCCAAACTGTCCGAGAACATCCCGACAGATTCTGTCCCTCCAAAAATGGACAGGAGGTCCAACTGGAGAAGAGACTATTTGTCACATACCACTGTGGAAAGGCCCCCGAGGACTGGGATCTTCTGGAGAGCTACCCTGCAGCGATGGATCCTGAAGCCTGCAGTCGCGCCTGTGTAGCCAACTCTACCTGCAAAGGAAGTCTATACAGTGCGCAACCGGCGAACCGCAGGGCTCCGTGTTTCTTGTATTCGGGTGCCACTGAGCCGGTTCTTGAAGATATGGATCGTGTGTTGTGGATGTCGTATCGGAAGGTTTCGCCTTTGGACCCGGTTGATTGTAAGGAGGAGCTTGAGTTGGTGGGGGAGTTGGAGGATAAGGTCAGTGGTTTACAGAGGGAGATGGAGCAGTTGAAAAAGGACTTGGAAGCTTGCCAGGCCTCTAGTGGTGGCGAGGAAGGAGATGGAGGCGATAACGGAGGAGGGGAAGAGGGAGGTGAAAATGCTGGTAACGACGGCGGTTCAGGAACTGGACCAAATGATGCTGTTTGTGAGTGTTCGCCCTCATATGAAATGTTTGAAGACACGAAGCTACCTTGGTATGCTGACAAACATCCACCTCCATCAGGTCCTCGAAATGATGAAAACGTCTTTAGCTATGAGAGCAGAAGATGGGAGCTGCACACTGACAGATGTATGAATATCCCCTCCTGTCTGCACTTGTTAAGCAGCTTCGATGCCTTTCTTGATCTCCACTAACCCTGCATAGATACCCGTTATGGAACCGGTGCGAACAATGACCTTGGCAGGGATTCCCCCTACCTCAATATTGCGGAATGTATTCACCAGTGCTCCCAACTACCCAAGTGTAGGATGGTATACTTCCATAAAGGTCTCCGCACTTGTTTCTTTGCGACCAGACCAGGAACTTTGAGTGGACGTGCTCCCGATTATGACGCTGCCTGGTTCTTGGGTCCTAGAATGAAGCCGTCGCTATTCACTGTGCTGTCGGTGCTGTCGAAGTCTGCCCGCATTCGAAGTGCTTCATATTTTTGGAGGGTCTCGAGATTGGAAGTGTCGGTTGCTTTATTCTGTTGGCGATTCCAGCTCTATGATGTGTGGATTAGCGTTGATCGTAATCAACGAAGTACCAAACTCGTATATTCAAGCGATTTCCCCACAGTCTTGTCAATGTGGTGACTGAAAGCAACGGAGGTTACGAGTAGGAGTGGCCGGTTTGGCGCTGAGCTCTGGGACCCATCTCCTTGCCAAATCATCAACGTTTGACGTCTGCACTTCGCATCGAAGATATGTTACCTGAAGCCTGCCCACAGAGATAACATTGGCTTTGGGCGTCACATGTCTCCCATTTCGCTGTAAGCATTGTTCAGACCCGAAGACTCCATTCGAATGTTGTAGTAACAGGGGATAAGAGGGAAACCGAAAAGGAGCCTGGCAAATAAAGCGCGAGGCGTCGAAGGAAGAAGCGAATCGACCAGAGATAGTATCAGGAGGCGAGCAGCAATAGATGATTGATTGTAACTGCGACGATTGGAAGCCATGCCAAACGTGAATTGCTGCTTGTAGGCACTAGTAAAGGGCCAAATAAACATGAAGGATACCAAATCTCTCGCAAGACCAGTCTGATAATCACATGATGATCATGCCCTGCGCTTTGTTTGTTCCAGGTACAACATAGTTAACAAGATGTAATATGGTATGAGTCATTCAATGGCTTTTGTGTAGAAGGTATCCGTCAAGAGAAGTCTTTGATGAAGATGACCTAGGGTCAGACAGTCTAGAGCACCCATAGTTATCTCCCTGTAATCATAGAATGAAGGAAGAATCCTTGCAGTGACAGTGTCATGGAAGTCACCGTAAAGTTGCATCTCTGAGGTAGATAGAGCGCATGAGTCTAAGTAACTCTGCAATTGCTTGGAGCTCCGTTCCAAACAAGACTTGTTGGGAGCAAACAATTACAGTCGCACGGAGTATACCGCTCTTCACCTGAGACTGGGAGTAGTATAATATTTGGATCTAGACCGAGTTGTTATTCCCGTTTGGTCCAGGTGCAACGCTGCTGTACATACCGTATTCTTATTACTTTGCTGCCAGTGCCTATGCCACTGCTGCTGCTGCTGCTGCTGTTGTTGTTCCAATCCCGACCGAGGCATTTTGGAGGGCTCTTCCCTGGTCAACCCACACCAATACCGTCATTCTGACGGCCATCACGACTTCTATCTTGGTATCCCCCCATCGTAACACTCTTGAAGAGATGATCTCTGCTATTCCTCGATACAATTTGCTTGAGATATCGTCCATATGGCCGACAACAAGGAAGATGCCTTCACGCGGTCGGGTACAGTCCCCTTGATCAAGGGCAGATGAAGCTATTCATCAGATATAAATATCCCCTCATTATCCAGACAATGAGTTGGAGATAGATGCAGAATCAACCGGTTTCTCATAGCCACCTGGTTCTACTTTCGGTTCCTCAGCCCCCTGCAAAAGATCATTCACAGATCTGCCTCTCACCAAAAACAACCTTCTCCTCCCTTCCAGCAACTACAACGCACTGCCATCCAGGCCCCTGCTTACAGCAATGGCTTCCATCATGAACGATGAGCATCAGCATCAGTCATCGACCAATGACCCAAGGGAAGTTGAGGAGAAGCTATGCCAGCTAATGAAGGACAATTTGCACACTACCGCAAACGATCCCACTGAAGCTGAGAAACAACCTCATCAGCCAGATTCCTCTCCTCCTCTCGACGGTCCTCCCACCGACTCGTCTTCGAGCCCCCACGACGACAACAAGACGAACGAAGAAGCGGATGAACCGAGAATCCAAGCAAAGGAGGCAACTGGGCTCAACAACGACCCGTCTCCAAGCCCCAACGATGACAAGAAGACGGACAAACGAGCAGATGGAGAAGCGGATGAATCGACAACCCCAGCAAAGAACGAAACCAAGCCCGCCGACGACGAGCTGTCCCAGTCATCGGAAGACGAGTCGAACTCCCCCGAACCAGACCCAAGCGAAACCAAAGCCGACAGACTGCGGCGCGAGCGACGGGCCGAGTTGGACGATTATATCAAACGGGATCGCAAGGATCTAATGCCGCGCCATATCTGGCAAATGGAGCAAGACTTCCAACGTACAGACTGGCAGGCTTGCGCTACAGATCCATCTTATCAGCCACCAGTAGGCACAGAACTGGAATTGAGCGAAGCCGAAGCTGAAGAGCTACAGCGCCAGGAACGAGAGTGGTGTAGGTCATATGAGGAGAACATGAAATGTGAAGATTTTTGCGGGATACCAGACGAGGAATGGTTGGCCGATCTGAAAGCAGAGCAGACAAGTAAAAATGAAGCGGCGGACGAATCGACAACCCCAGCAAAGGAAGAAACCAAGCCCTACGACCAGATGCCTCAGCCATCAGGAAATGAGCCGAATACCCAGCTTTGTCCAAGCGAGACCAAAGCTGACAGAATGCGACGTCAGCGCCGGGCCCAGTTGGATGATGAGATCAACATCAATCGCAAGCATTTATTGCCCCGTCTTGTCTGGCAAATGGAACAAGACTTCCGACTTACAGACTGGCAGGCTTACGCTACAGATCCATCTTATCGGCCACCGCTTGCTACACGACTGGAACTGAGCGAGTCTGAAGCTGAAGAGCTGCGGCGCCAGGAACGGGTATTCTGGGAGCAAAAAGACTTGCCATATGACAGAAACTCAAGGATTATGCCACTGGAATATGAGGGAATTATACCCGATGACGATTGGTTTTACGATCTAAAGGCCGAGCCAATGAGTAGAGAGGAAGAGCGACGCTACTATGAGCAAAAGTCCCGTACGAAGATAAGTGAGGGTTATGAGGATGATCGGAATATTACAGCGGTCGCTCCAAACGAAGCCGAAAACAGCCTTGCTAGCGACCAGATTAGAACCGATTCTTTGGTGCCTTTCTTTGACCTCTTTCTTGGGGATATTTTCCAGTGCTACGACTGTTGACTACCAGCGAAATGGTCATTGAGATCAGTCGTGGTCCGGTTTTCTCTAGCTACCTGGACCAAGGATTGCCCCTTCCCGCAATCCCTCATAAATAAGTCGTTCGTTCGGTTCATCAATATAACTCATTCTTTTCAGTTGCACCATCTAGAAATAAGAAGCATAATATTCAAAATCAAACTCCTCCAAAGTGCCAAATTCCCATCACCTTAATAGTCGCCCAAAAAAAAGCATCGAAATTTTCAAAAAAAGACCATGGCTTTGAATTCAATACTCTGTCGTGGAGCACCACTTCCATCTAAGCGGAACGAGGCATGTGGGACACCTTTGTCGAAAACCATTACTATATTAGCCACAGCTATTGAATCATGTGAGACAAATGACGCTGGCATACCTGGTTTATTATCGAATCTGTTACCCCCTTGATAGAAGATCCAAGCCTCAGACGGCTGTTGGTTGCTTTTATAATACCACTTTTGGGAGTTGTTTTGTTGCAAATCGCAGTTCTGGCCGGGGATGTTATCACTGTGATATATCACAGGAAGTACATCATCCGGCTCCACGGAACTCGGTTCGCAAAAGGCTAAAGGATACATAGTAGGCCGCTGGTGGAAGTTACCGGGAGTTGTGGCCAGTTATATAACAGTTCCCAATGATTACTGACTAAGATAAATTATAAATATTCTATTATACTGTACATAATAATTATACTAGTATTTATATATTACTTTAAAACTATATTCAAGAAAACAACAAGAGATTAACTATTTAAAATTTATTTTAAAATTATTTATTACTATTAAAAGCCTATTACTTTTCTATCTCTAATCTATTTATAAAGAATTATATTATTATTATTTTTTTATATTAACTAAATTTTCTACAGGTTATTCACTGTTATTTTATTATTAATTTATTATTATTTTATTCTTTTCTTATATATATTATATCTTTTTCTTTTTTTATTTTTTTATTTTTTTTTTATATTATTTTTTTATTTTTTCTCTTCTTCTTTCTCTTATTTATTTTATTTTTTTTTTATTTTTTTTATTTCTATCTTTCTTTTCTTATATTAAAATAAAATAGTTAAAGCAGTAATAAATTAAACTAGAAATAAACTAAAAAACTTTTATAGATAATATAAGAAAACAGTACTAATATAAAAAAAATAAATAATAAAAATAATATAAAATTCTTCTTAATAAATAATAATATAGTAGAAATAATTATAATAAAAATAATTATAATACAGAAATTAACTAAGAAAAATAAAAAAAAATTATAAAAATTATTAAAACTTAATTTTAAAAATAACTAGAGAGACTGGTTATTATTTAATTTAATTAAATTTTATTAATTTAAATTTTAAGATTATATAATAAAAAATTTAATTAATAATTAAAAATAGAAAACTAGACTTATCCAGATCTAAAAACTTATAATTAAAAAAAAATATAAAATATTATTAAATATAACTATTAATATATTAATAAAACAGAATAAAATCTTAATAAATATTTTATTTATTTTTTATATAATATAAGATCAGAAAACACGCAAAGACTAAAAAAAGTATTTTATTAAAAAAACTTTTCTAAAAATACTATAAATATAATAATATAAATTTTAAAAAATATTTTAATATAAATATATAGCTCATCACAGATTAATAAGTTAAGTAATAATAAAATTATTTTTAGGATAATTCTATTAGATAAAAATTTAAAAATATTTTATAAAAAACTTTTACAGTTAATTCTAATAATTAAAATAATAAAATTATAATTTATTAAAATATATAAAACTAAAGTATAGTAAATAATTAAAATAAAAATTAATTTTATAGCTAAAAATAAGTCAGATATAAAAAAAATTTTAAAACCAGTATTAAATAAAAAATTTTTATTATTATTATTTATTATTAATAATAAATCTCCAGATCTATTAAAAGTATAGTAATTATAAATCTTAATCTAGAAGTATAAGCTATTAAATAATTAATAAAAACTAATTTTTAAATATTAGTTAAAGATATTTAATTTTAAAAATCTATTTTAAATCTATATTTATATAAAAATTATTTTATAATTATTAAAATCTCAAACCATAGCTTAAGCAGAGAAAATAATTATAATTATTAAAAATATTAAAAATAGTAACAGTACTGAAATTATTGAAAATATTAAAATTAATAAAAATAATAAGATTATACCAAGAAAACTTAAATATATAAAAAAAAAAATAAATATTTTAAAAATATTTAATAATTATATATTTAAATTAAATATATACCAAGCTGCAGAGAATCTGTAATAATCTTTTAATAATAATATAAATTTAAATAATTTACTTATATAATTAATATTAAAAAATTATAAGAAAATCTTAATATATAAAAAATAGTTAAACATTTAAAAATATTAATTTAATAACTATAAAAAAACCTGCAGAAATCTATATATTAAAAATCTAGTAAATTTTTATATAAAAAAGATATTATATAATCAGGAACTGAAATTCTAGTAATCTATATATATTAATTATATTATTAAAATTATATAATTTAATTTATTATATAAAGTAATCATTACAAATATTATCAGTATTAGAAAGATCTAAAAAATTATTATATTTTTTTTATATATAAATATTTTTTTAGAAATATATAAAAGATTTTTACAGCTAATATAATATAATAATTAAATAAATTTAAATATAAATTTATTACAGCTGAGAAAGACAGGTTAGATTTTTTAAAAAATTATTTTATAATTATTATTATTTTATCTTATCTTATCAAGCAATAGATAAATAAAATTATATTAATAATTAAGAAATTTTAGATATTATTTTATTATAATAATATATATTACCAGACCAGAAACTATATTAAAAATAAGTTAATAAATAAATATAAAATCTTTAAAAACAAGCTGATAAATATATATATTATTATAATAATTTTTTATTAAATATAAAAAACCTACCACAGCCTCTAAATAATAAAAACTTAGTATATTAATAAAAAAAAATTATATAATTTAATTAATTTTTATATACTTACAGATTTCCCAGGCAATCTGAAGAGGTACTTTAAAATTATTATATTTAATAAAATTTATTTATTATATAATAAAAAATCAGATATTTTATTTATTTATATTTAATTATATACCAGATTCTGTGTCCTGTTAATAATTATACTTTTTTATAATAATATATATAATTTTCTAGAATATATAAGACTTCTTTTATTTTTAAATTTTAATATAAAAACAATATTTACTAGTAGTTATATATAATAAATTATAAATATTATTTCAGAAATACAGAATAATTAATTATTTTATAACTAGAAATTCATAATAAAATATATCTTTAATAAAAAAGTATAAGATACTAATACTATTTTATATTAATTAAAAAAATTATTTTAATATCTTATAATCTAGTATATATAAGACTTTATTTTATTAATTAAATTAAATAATAAGATCAGGACAGATATTTCTTCTATATTTAAGAAAATATTATATTTAAATTTTAAATTAGAAAAATTTATAATATACTAGATTTATAAAATCATAAATTACAGAAATATTTTTATTATTAATTAAAAAAAATTAAATTATATTTATTAATACATGAGCCGTCTTTATAAACTAATTCTAAATTTATTATAATTAAATTTTATTAATATTAAAAACAGCCTGTTTATTTTTATTATTATAAAATTATTTAATATTATCAGATAATATAAGTAAATAATTTATATATATCTAAATCTAAAAATAAAAACTATAGTAAAAAAGAATTTTATAAAAAACTTTTATATATAAATAAAAAAGTATTATTCTACTAACATCTTACTTAGTAATAATAATAATAATATATTATAATTTAATATAGAAAACCTGGAATAACTTCTATAGAATACTTTTAAAATATATATTATATTATTAATTATTTATGATCAGGTATTTCTCAAGAAAAAAAAAATCTTTTATTTAAATTTATTTTTCTAGAAAAAAAATATATATTTTTATTATATTTATTAAAACTGGCTTAGATCATACAGTTATTTATATTAAATTAATAATTAAAAAAAGATTTACTATTATTAAATTATTTATTAAAGACTTTAATAAATATATAATACTAATTATAAACTACTTAGTAAATTTAATTAATTTAAATTTATAAAATCTTTATTATAATCTATATTTATTTTCTTTAGCTATCTTAAAAGTTATAAAAAATTAGATTATAAATTAAATACTATATATAAATTAAATTTATATAATTTTTATATACAAGTATTATGTGCCTAAAATCTTTAATATTTATTTAATAAAAAAAAATATATAGAAAATCTTATTAAATTTTATTATAATAATATATATTAAACTAGCCCCCGCGCTAAATAATTTAAAAAAAAAAATTTTAATTAAAAAATAAATTATATAAAATAAAGAACTAGTAATACTAGATAAGAATAAAAAGTTTTAGAAAAATAATATTATAAATATTAAATTAATAATAGAACAGATAGTATATGAAATTATATATAATTTTATAAAAAATAACTAAAATCTTTATAATTCCTGACTATTAATTATCTTAATTTTATTAATAATAATATAAAATATTTAATAAAAAACTTTTATAAAACATACTATAAGTATGAAAATAATTATAAATTATTAATTATTTTAATATTATATTATATATTTCTAATCAAAATATACTAGTATAGAATATATACTATAAATATTATTTTATTTAAGTTTACTTTCTAAGTAAAACTAAATATAATTTTTATAAAATAAAAATAAAATTCTAGTTCTTAAAAATAATAATCTTTTAGTAATTGAAGAACTTATATATAAAATAATAAAAAATCTTAATAATAGTAATATAGTTAATATTATAAATATAGATAAATAGAATAATCTAGCTAATATTTACATAGATAATAATATTCTGAAATTTATTAAAAATATTATATATACTGATCTAGAGATAATTAGTATTAATATAAAATAATATCTTATTAATATAGATAATATAAAAAGAATATACATAAATATAAAAATAAAAATTTTTCTTATTAATAATCTTCACGAGGTATCTAGATAAATATATTAATAAATAAAAATTAAATATAATAAAATTAATAAATTAGTATACTTATTAATATAAATATAAATAATTTTAAAAGTCTCAGAGAACAGCTATTTATATTTATTAAAAATAAAATAAATATAAAAAAAAAAGTTATTAATATTAATCTTTTTATATCCCAGATTAAAAATATAGATATTAAAATTAGAAATACTATAATTAAACCAAGATTTAAAATATAATTTTAATTTAAAAATTATATCAGCTATCTTTATTTTTATATTATATTATATCTAATAAAAAATTCTTTTTTTTATATAATTATACTTATCTTATTCTTATAATAATAATAATATTTATTTTAATTATTAGAAATACAGCAGCCGTCCTTTCTATAAAAAATAAAATTATAATTATACTGTAAAAAACTTCTATAAATAACTTATAAATAATTATAAAATAAATAAATTAAAAGATATAAGAGGCCGGCAGATATTAAAAATAATATAATTAATTAAAAAATAAATTAATAATAATATAAAGATTTATTAAGAAAATATATAAAACAGTACAGAAAAACCATAAATATATATTTATAATAAAAGATATATTTTATATATAAATATATTTATATACTAGACATTCCAACAGTATCTATTTATTAATATATTATTAATAATAAAAAAATAATATTTAAATTATAAATATTTTCTTATCTTCTTCTACTTATTTTTATTATATAAAAATACTTAGTAGTTAGTTTTTATATTATAATATTATTATACTAGTATCTATCCCGTATTCTTACTGATACTTAATAAATAAAAATAATAAATATTATTTAAAATAAATTTTAAAAATATTATTCTAGAATATATTAATTAATATTAATTTAATATCAGCTTTATTTTTAACAGACTTACTTCTTTTTTTAATTAAAATCTATATAAGAAGTGCTGCCAGTATCAGATATAATAAAATAAATAATATTTTTTAAATATTAAATATTTATATATTATTAATAATAATAATTTTTAAAAAAAAATATTATAATTAAAAATATATTTTAAGTAAGTATTAAAAACAGCTAAAATAAAAAATAATATAATCTAGTTTTTTTAGTACCAGACTTCTCTACGCAAGATTATAAAAAAAAAATAAATAAACTAGATTTTTTATTTTTTTAAAACTAGAATTTAACTAGTCTATTCTAGTTAAAATATATTATTATAGCTGTAATAATATTAAATATTATTATTATATTATTATTATTATAAAGTTCCTGGAAAATCTTAATATTTATTTATTTTTTCAGTAAGTAAAAGTCCAATTCTAATAATTAAATTAATAAAAATAATAATTTTTAATTATACCAGTAATTTTTATAAAAATAATTACTTATTAATTATAATAATTTATAAGAAAACAGACTAATTTAGTTAAAGCTAATTATTTCTACTAATTTATTTAATTAAATCAGAGTTTTTAAATTAAATAATAAAATATTTAAAAAAATAATTCTCTATATACAGCAGCAGTTTATTACTATTTTAAATAATAAAAAAATAATATAATTAATTAAATAAATATTTCCCAGTCTCTCTATTATTTATAAGATATATAAGAATATAATAGCCTGTATCTATAATCTTTATAAAATATAAAAAAACAAGTTCTTGGACCTGGCATTAAAAAAATTTAATAATTAAATTTTTATTTTTTCTTTTTAATAAATATAAAAAATTTATTAATTAATTAATTTTATTCTAGTTTACCAGGCCATAGCTAGCCAATTTAAATTTAATTAAATATTTAATATCTTTCTTTAAGTCTAGTAAATATTATTTATTAATAATTATTTTAGTCTAGATAAAAATTAGTTATAGTATAAGTAAAAAAAATAATAAAAAACTTTTATAAATAATATTAATTAATATTAGATATTATAATTTAATTTATAATATTAACTTATTTTACAAGTACTAATAAATAATATTTTATAAATATATCTAATATTATTTTATTAAATAAATAAAATTACTATTTTATTCTACATATCTTTAACAATTTATATAATTATAATAAATTTCAAAATAAGCTTAATATTAAAAACTTTTTTTATTATTTAATATCTATAATTAAAATACACCATGCCTGTCTAACTATTAATATAAATAAATTTATAAAAAATAATTCTACTAGAATATATAAAAAAAAACATTTTTTTCTAAAAAAATCTAATAGATTAAATTATTTTAATAATAAAATAAATATAGCTAGATTCTATTTACAAGAACTAGAGCTGGCTATTTAAAATAAAAATAAAATAATTAAAATTATATCTAGTACTAGTAGACAAGGATAATAGTAAAACAATAAAAATAAGAATAAAAATAAATATAATACTAATAGTAAATATAAATATAAAAATAAAAATAAAAATAAAAATAAAAATAAAAATAATAATACTGGACAGAAACCAAAAAATATAAATAAAATAAAAAAAAAATACTAGACTGGAACTTAAATAAATAAATTATAATATTTATAAAGTATACTAGATAATAAATTATATTAAATTATTATAAAATTAATAATTATAAAAATTTATATTTTTATAAGAAATTATATCTGAGTATTATTATTTAAATAATTATTAAATTATTCTTTTTTTCTGTCTTTTTTTATCTTATATTTTTAATAATAATCTTTCTGAAACAACCTGCTATAGTACTGATAATAAAATATTAATTATATATTAGTTATATATTAATTATATATTTAAAGAAATGTAAACTTACTTAAAATTTTTATTAATCTTAAATTATTTTTTTTATTTTTTTTATTTTATTATATTTTATTATATATTTTCTTAATTTCTAATATAATATTAGTAATCTTCTTAATAACTTCTAGAATTATAATAATTTTCTCTAGAATTTTAATCAAGAAATCCAGAAATTTAAAAAAATTTTCTGTAGTAAAAAGAATAAATGTTACAGGACAAGCCCCTACTAGAGGACTCAGCTAACCAGTCTTATTACTACCTGCTGACTAAACATAATATATAAAATCTTAAGAGCTCTGAGATCCTGTTCTGAATAGTAACTATTTCTTCTTATTTAATAAATAATATATTCTTGGAACTAAGAGATAATCTTTAATATTAAAAATAGCTTTCTAGATAAATCCATGGTATAAAGTCTGATTATATAATTAATAAAATATAATAAAATAAAATAAAACAGAATAAAAGAATAATAAATAATATAATATAATTATAATTTCTTACTGATCTTATTAATAGGCTAAAAAGAACTAAATAATAAATAATAAAATAATAAAATTATTATTAATAAGCTTAATAGAATAAATGTAAACAGCTGAACTGATATATTATAAAATTATAAAATATTATTAATATTTAAATTATAAATAATATCTTTTATAATATTATTATCTCTTTTTTTTTATATACAGTCTTATAACTAAGATTTATATATCTAGAAATTAAATTCTTTAATAAACAGGATAAAAGAAATTATCTTAAATTTAAAATATATCTATAATCTAAATTTCTTATAAACTTAGTTATATATCTGGATAATATATCCCGGGTGGCTTATATATTTAAATAATTAAAAAAAAATATAAAAAAAAGAATTTTATTATAATATTAAAGTATAGACAGTACAGCTATCTATAAAAAAATAATAAAAAAACTAGATAAAACCTATAAAAATAAGAATTAAAAAATAAAAATTTTAAAAAAATTATACTTCTTTTAACAGGATAGTAAGAGCTTTAAAGATTTTCTAGAAAATTTTAATATTATTTTAATCCAGGCGGGTGGCGCAATATAAAAAAATATTTTTAAAATTATAATATTAAAAAATTTAATTAATTATATATTATTATAAACTATTATTAGTCTGGAGAAAAGTCTCTTCTATAAAAAATATTATAATTAACTTTAATAATATAATTATAATATAAAATAAATAATATTTAAAAAAAAATATTAAAATTATTAATAATATATACAGATTTATAACTCCCGTATAATTTTAATAAGTAATATAGAAAATATCATAAATTAAGAATATATTATCTTAATAATAAATAATAAAAAATAAAAATATATAATTTAATTTAAAAATCTAAACTAGTATAATCCTTATCCTGCTAAATAAATCTTAATTAAAAAATTATAATAAAGAAAAAAAACAGGTCTCTGTCTCTAATATAAAAAAAATAAATATTTAATTTAAAATTATTATTAAAAATCTATATTTTAATTTTTAATTTAAGCAGCTGCTGCAGAGTATAAAAAATACTTAATAAAAAAAATTATAAATAATAAATAAAATAAAAATTAAAAAAAAAGTAGTCTCTGTACAAAGTTATAAATAAAAATTTTTAAATAAAAAAAATTATTTTTAATAAAAGACTTTTAAAAAGAAGTATATAAACTCTAAACTATTATTTCTAGAAATTATTATTAACTAAGTAATTAATACCTGTATTATAATTAATATTAAATATCTTATTTATAATATTATTAATTTAAAATATATAAAGAAGAATAAACTAGACCTAGTCTTTATTATTCTAATCTTAATATTTAAAATTAAAAAGAGAAAAATTATTAATTATATTATTTAAATATATTTAAATATCAGAGCATATACTAAATTAAGATTATATATATATATATTTAATTATAATTTTAAATATAATATTATTTTAAATCTTTTTTAGCTGGAGTGCTATGACAGAAAAATTAAATTAAATTAAAATTAAATTTATTTTTAAATAATCTAGATCTAGATTAAGATAGTATAAATATTTTAGTTTAAATATATTTTTATCTAGATTTTAACCACTGTATTCCAAGCATAGATTAAGAAAAAAAAAAATATTAATATTAAAAATAAAAATATTTACTATATTTCTGAAGAATATAAAAAAAATCTTATATATTAAATTTAAATTAAATCTAAAGAATAAGCTACTAGAATAATACTAGTAATTCTTAAATTTATTTAAATCAAGAAATATAAAAATCTTATCTTTATATTATAAATCTGGTATTAACCACTCTATTAAATTAAAGAAAAAAAATAAAGAAATATTCCAGCCCCTATAGAAGCTCTTATATAATATATTTTAAAAAAAACTTATTATATTTAAAAAAGAATTTATAAAATTATTAAATAAGAAATTTATTTAAATAAACAGCTTATCAGCTGCAGCTTTTATATTCTTTATTTAAAAATTAGAAAAAAATCTTTATTTTTATATTAATTATTATAAATTAAATACTATTATAAAAAAAGACTGATATTTATTATTTTTAATTTATAAAATATTAAACCAGATTAGGAAAGTACAGTGATTTACTAAGTTTAATATTTCTATAATATTTTATAAAATATATATTATTAAAGAATAAAAATAGATGACAGTTTTCTATATTTAATATAAATTTTATAAATAATTAATTATTTTATTCAGACTTATAAATATTTCCAGTATCTTTTAGAAATATATTAATTAAATTTTATAAAAATATTTAAATAAATTCTACTCTACTTATCTAGATAATATATTTATTTTTTTAATTAGAATTTTATAATAATATTAAAAGCAGATTTAAAGAGTCCTGACCAAGCTATAAAATACTAGATTATATTTAAATATTAATAAATATAAATTTAAACAGAAGAAGATAAAGTATTTTAGATTTATTATTAAAATTAAATAAAAAATAAATATAAATCTAGAGAAAATTTATATAATCTAAAAATAAAAACTACCTATGATAATTAAAGAAATATATAAATTTATTAAATTTACTAACTTTTATTATTAATTTATACTGAATTTCTTAGAATTATTTAAATTTCTTTATAATCTTACTAAAAAGAATATATAATTCTAGTAAACTCAGAAATATTAAAAAAGCTTCTTATATTTAAAAAAAATATTTTATACAGAACTAGTACTTACTTTTTTTAATTCTAATAAATAGACTATTTTTAAGACTAATTTTTTAAATTATAATCTAGAAAAATATTTATTCTAATATAATAAAATAAAGAAATTATATTTATATACTTATTTTTTAAAACAGTTAATACCTACAGAATATAACTATAAGATTTATAATAAGGAATTGTTAACTATTATTAAATATATAAAGATTTAAAATACTGAACTATACTTTATTCCTAAATTTAAAATAATTATAAATTATAAGAATCTGGAGTACTTCTATACTCTAAGAAAATTATTAAAAAAATATATTTAATAGAATTTTTTTTTAATAAGTTTAACTTCTTTTTTACCTACTAAAAAGATATAGAAAATAATTGAGCTAATATATTTTTCCAAAAAAACTAAAATATATTTAATTATTAAGATAAATAGATTATTATATAAATTTTCTAATTTTTTTAACTAGAGAAATACTATGGAATTATCTAGACTAGATTTTTAAGAATAATTCTCATATTTACTAGTATAATATTACTATAAAAAAAGACTAAGAAATAAGATAACTAATATTAAAAAGCTAAATAAATAATTTAAAAAAATATCCAGAAATTCTTATCCAGCTTAGAATTAAAAATTTTAATTTTAGAATATATAATTAATTTATAAAAAAATCTAATTTTTAAAAAATAAAAATAAATCTTTGATTACAAATTCTTATAAATAAAATTAATATAGAAAATTTATAATTTATTAATAACTGGATATCCAGGTTAGAAATAAATATATTTAATAATAAATTAAAAATATTTCTAGTTTAATATAGTATAAGATATATAGATTTTTATATAAAACTGTAATACCTGTAGAAAAATAAAAATTTAATATAAAAAAAAATATAAATTATTAAAATTTTTTCTAATTTCTGAATATTTATAATAAAATATTAATATAAACTTTATTACCAAATTACCAGAGAGTAATAGTTATATAAATATCTTAATTATTATAAATTAATTTATAAAAGAAGTAGTATTAGCAGCTATAAAAAAAATAATAATTAAAAACTTAACTTAAATAATTTTAAATAATTATATATATTAATATAACTTGCCATAAATAATTATCTTAAATTATAAAATATAATTTATAAATAAAATCTGAAAATAATTATATTTATTAACAGATATTAAAAAATAATTATTTATAATATATTATTTTTAAACAGATAAGGCCACTGAATAAGTAAATAATATTATAAAAATTTATTTTTAAACTTATATCCAGTATAATTAGAATAACTGAAACTAGTTTTTTCTACTTACTAAATTAATTATTAATATCTAAACTTTAATATTTATTAGTATATCTTTATTTTTCTTAAACTATAGATATAAGCTATTTCTCTTTAATTTTATTAAAAATTAATTTATCTTATATAATAAGACTTTCTGGAATTTAGTATAAGTAAAAGAATATATTATTTATATTATTAAAGAAACTAATAATTAGACTAGAATATTATTAATATATATCTAGTAAAAAATAAAATAATAAATAAATTAATTATAATTACCCACTCTAATATACCAGATTAAAGATATAATCTAGTTAAACTTAAAAAATATTAATATTAACTAGTTAAATAAAAAGCTGGACTAGAAGAATATTAAATATTAAATTATTAAAATACTAGATATTTATTCTATTTATCTAGATATATTTACTAGAATTTATAATATATTTTATATAAATTTATTATATCCAGCAGCTATAAATTAATTATTATTTTAATAAAAAGATAATTAACAGCCCCTAGTTATTTATATTAATAAAAAAAAAAGTATCTAATAAAAGCTATTTTAAAAAAGACCTGGTAATTAAGAAAATAAGATTAAAGATTTTATTATTAAATTAAATAAATAAATTATATATAAAATATTTAGAAATTAGTTAAGGCCTTTCAAGATACTACTATTATTTATATATAAAAGAACTTCTAAAAAAAATTATAATTAAATCTAGTATATTCTTATCAGAGCCAAAGGAAATCTTATTAAATTAAATAATAAAAAAAAAAAAAAAAAAACTATCTAGCTAATTATTAATATTCTAAAAAATTAATTATTAATATCCTGAAGAGCTAATTATTAATATTCTAAAAAATAATAATAACAGTTTTAATTATTTATATAATTAGAAATTAATATAGTCTAGCAAATCTAGGGCTAAGAATACTTATTATTAAAAATAATCTATAGATTACCAGTATGGTTACTAGATACTGAAATAAAAATAAAATTAATTAAATTATAACTAGAACAGATAATATAAGTAATAAATATTATAAAAATCATGAATATATTTATTTATTATTATTTTCTAATATAATTTTAATTATTTTAAAAAAATAATAAAGTAATCTTTTAAACTATAATAATAAAGGACAGGGGGCTATATAGACTTATTAAATATTATATTTAAATTATAAATTATTTTAGAGCTTAGTAAGATCTTAAAATATAAATAAATTTATTTTATTTTATAAAAAATATCTGGACAGGCCAGTAAATCAGAAAATATAATAAATACTAGTAAAAAAAATTTTTAATCTAGTAATAAATATAGTAAATAAAACCAGAATATAAGCAGAAATAAATAAAATAAGATTAGAAAATAAATAGAAACAGATAAAGCAGAACCAGAATAAAAATAAGAGTTAATAAAATTAAGTAAAAGACAGAAAAAAAAGAAAAAGAAAAAGAAAGAAATATAAAAAAAAAAAAAAAAAAAAAAAAAAAAAAATTATTTTTATATATTTTACATGGAAGAAGAACACAGGAAAAAGTAAATATAATCTAGAAAAAAAATAAAAAAGATAAGAGAAAAGTAATAAAAATTTATCTTTTATTACTAGATTTAAAGTAAAATAAGATTACAGCTCTAAAAAAAATATTAAAAATATATTTTTTATTTATTAGAGCTAGTAAAGCGGTTCTATAAATAACACAGCTGGAATAGAAAATGAGATAAAATCAGAATAAAAAAGATAATAATATAAAAATAAAAATAAAAAAAAAAAAAAAAAAAAAAAAAAAAAAAAGAGCAAATCTTCTTATTTTTATTAAATATAAAAGATAATAAGTCTATATTCTTATATATATTTATTTTCAGTTTAGACTGATTTAATACCCAGCTGAAGATATAGACCACTTTATTTATAAAAAAAAAAAAGAAGAAAAGAAAAAAAGAAAAAAAAAAAAATCTTCTTTTATAAAAATTTAAACTAGTTATCTAATTAACAGACTAATCAAGTAAGTTTATATTAAAAAAAAGATTTTTATTTAAAATAACAAGAAAAATTATATCAGATATATGACTGAGATTAAAGTATAAAAAAAAAAAATTTATAAATATTAAATACCAGAAAATAAGAGAAGTAGAAATAATATAAGATTCAGAAATTAAATATCAAAGATAAGAGTATAAATAAGAAAACTAAAAGCTAGAATAGAATATAAGATTATAATAAAATAAATTAGCTAGAAATCTAAATCTAAAGTACTCTAGTCTATAAATATACTGGTCTCTATATTATTATCTTATTAAAGAAGAGAGATAATATTATAAAATAAGTCTTTATTAAAGAATTTAATTAATTAATCTTATTATTATCTATTAATTAAATATAATACACAAAACCTCAGAAGCTCTGAGATCCTATTCTAAACAGCAGCTATTCCTTCTTGTCCAACAGGCGACGTACTCTTGGAACCAAGGGGCAACCCCTAACAATAAATTTCTTTTTATAAAAAAACAGGCTAGTAGGAATAAAAATAACTATAATAATAATAATAATTATAATAATAAATATAATAGCAGACATAACAGCAGCACAGAAAATAATTTAAAATAATAATATAAGAGTTGGACTTAGTAGAAATATAATAATAAAAATTTTAATAAAAAAAAATAAAATAATAAAAAAAAAAAAAAAAAAAATTCTTATATAATTATAAGTAGATCTTATTACAGGTTTTATTATAAATCTTATAATAAGCTATAATAAATAATACAAGAGTATAATTATAATAATAATACTAAAATAAAGCTATTCAAATAATTATCTATAAAAAAATTAAAAATAGTAAATAAAAATAATAGAATAAAGATAACTAATAGCAAGCTATAAATAATATAAATTATATATATTATTAAACAAATAATAGAGAGCTGTATAATTAATATTATAAATTTAATAATTAATAATTAATTCTGTCTGCTGTATTATAATAATTATAATATTAATTTTTATTATTAAATATATAAGATCTTGTAAAAGGCTTTTACAGAATCTTCTTAATATTAGAAGACTGGTAACTAAGTACTAGTAGTAAAAATTAAAATTATATTATAATTATAGTAATACTAACTACTAAGTAATAATAGTATTTAAGTATATAGTACTAGTACTACTACTGTAATACTGTAATAATCTCAGATATATATTTATTAGTAATATTTATTATAATTAATTACTAGTAGTACTACTTAGTAATAATATTCTACTTATTATTTTTTTATTTATATAATCCATGATATATATCCATCTTAAATAAATATAAATATAATAAACTCTTAGTAACTCTTATAATAATATTAATTTATAAATTATCAATATATATAATATTTATCTTTTTATAATTAATATTTTTAATATTAATATCTTCAGTTACTATAGTAGTTATATATATAAATCTCTAATAATAGAAATATATCTAAATTTTAGAAAATATTATTTATTAATAATATAGCTCTAGATATTATTAAGCTTTTATTATAATTTATAAAATTTATAAAAATTATCTAGAACTTTTATTTCTAGCTATATTTTTTATAAATTAGTTTTTATTCTTTTTTATCCTTTATTATTTAACTTAAATTATATTTTATTTTATTTAACCAGTCTGTACTAATTAATAATACTTATTATATTTTATTTTTAAAAAACTAGTTACCAGAAATTAAAATATAATATAAGTTTTTTTTTTATTAAATATTTAAATAATATTTTTATACAAGCAGAGCCTGTTTAACTAAAATATATTAATATTAATTTTAATAATAACTAAACCAGTAGTAGTTAGTAATTTTAATATAAATAACTTTTATATTAATCTTAATATTTATACCAGATATATTATTAGTACTGATTTAAATAGTAATACAGAAATAAATATTAACAGTAATAATAATAATAATATTAGTATAAATATTAACAGTAATACTGGTTCCAGCAGTGATACTGATAATAATATTAATATAAATATTAATAGTATTACTAGTTCTAATAATAATACTGATAGTAATACTAGTATAAATAATAATATTAATTTTATTAGAAATAATATATCTTTTTTTAATATAATTTATAAAAATATTTCTTTTTTTTTTAATAATTTAGAGAGTCTTCTGATCATATTCTCTTAGAAAATTCTTTTTTATAAAAATAAAAATAACCAGTAAAAACTTTTTATAAAATATTTTAAATTTAATATTAATCATTCTTAAAACCAGCTTTCTAAATTTATTATTATATTTAAATTATAGATTTCTACTATTCTAATCTCCCGGAGTAACTATATAGTATTATATAAAATATTAATTTTAATTATATTACTTAAAAAGCTCAGATCTATTCCTAAAAAATTAAATATTTTAAAAAAATATATATAAGATTTTTTATTTATACTATTAATAAAGATATACTTTATTTTAATTAATTCTAAAATCTAAAGTTCAGTCTTACCAGTTATAAAAAATTCCTTAGAATAAGAGATATTTATATAATATATTTATAATTTATTATATCTTTTTTTTTATTTTATTATTTAATCTAAAATCATCTAAGCTACATTTTAAAATAGTAGAATATTTTAATTATTTTATTAAATTATAGTATTATTATATATAGAACTTATTTTTTATTATTATATCTAGCTAATATATTTTTTGTCTAGATTCTGGAGATATTTTTTTTTAAATAATTTTATTTAATTTATTTTTTAGTTATAGCAGTACTCCAGTATATTATTTCAGTATAATAAAATAATATTTATTAATAAAAATATCCAGTCTTATTTATATATATATAATTAAATTATTTATATTATCCAGCCTGTTCTTAAACCACATTAGCTTATTAAAATTTAAAATAAATATAAATACTTTTTTAAACTTACAGATCTTTATATTAATAGTAAATATTAATTAATAAAAAATATAATACTTAAGATCTTTTTTATATTAATTAATAATTATATTAATTTCTAGCTTATTTATACAAATTCTCTAATTATATTATCTAATAATATTATCTTTATTTATTATATTTTAATTCTTTATATTGGATAAATATAATTATATATTCTTATATACTTACTCTGAACAGAACTTAAGCTTGAAATATTTAAATATAATTACTTTATATAATTATTCTACTAGCTATAAATAAAGTCTTTTTCTTTTTTTCTTTTTATTAATAATTGTTACAGGACAAGTCCCCTACTAGAGGACTCAGCTAACCAGCCTTGTTGCTGCCTGCTGATTAAATATAATATATAAAATCTCAGGAGCTCTGAGACCTTGTTTTAAATAATAATTATTTTTTCTTATTTAATAGGTAATATACTCTTAGAATTAAAAAATAATTCTTAATATTAGAAATAGCTTTCTAGATAAATCTACAGTATAGAATCTGATTATATAGCTAATAAAATATAATAAAATAAAATAAAATAAAATAGAAGAATAATAAATAATATAATATAGTTATAATTTCTTATTAATCTTATTAATAAACTAGAAAGAACTAAATAATAAATAATAAAATAATAGAATTATTATTAATAAATTTAATAGAATAAACGTGAACAGCTAAACTGATATATTATAAAGTTATAAAATATTATTAATATTTAAATTATAAATAATATTTCTTATAATATTATTATTATTTTTTTTATATATAGTTCTGTAACTGAGACCTATATATCTAAAAATTAAATTCTTTAATAAATAAGATAAGAGGGATTATCCTAGATTTAAAATATATTTATAATTTAAATTTCTTATAAATTTAATTATATATCTGGATAATGTATCCCGGGTAACTTATATATTTAAATAATTAAAAAAAAATATAGAAAAAAGAATTTTATTATAATATTAAAATATAAATAATACAGCTATTTATAAAAAGATAATAAAGAAATTAATTAAAATTTATAAAAATAAAAATTAGAAAATAAAAGTTTTAGAAAGGCTATACTTTCTTTAATAAGATAATAAAAATTTTAAAGATTTTTTAGAAAATTTTAATATTATCCTGACCCAGGCAGGTGGCGTAATATAAAAAAATATTTTTAAAATTATAATATTAAAAAATTTAATTAATTATATATTATTATAAATTATTATTAGTCTAGAGAAAAGTCTCTTTTATAAAAAATATTATAATTAGCTTTAATAATATAGTTATAATATAAAATAAATAATATTTAAAAAAAAATATTAAAATTATTAATAATATATACAGGCCTATAATTCCTGTATAATTTTAATAAATAATATAAAAAATATTATAAATTAAAAATATATTATCTTAATAATAGATAATAGAAAATAAAAGTATATAATTTAATTTAAAAATCTAGACTAGTATAATTCTTGTTCTGTTAAATAAATTTTAATTAAAAAATTATAATAAAAAAAAAAGCAGATCTCTATTTCTGATATAAAAAAAATAAATATTTAATTTAAAATTATTATTAAAAATTTATATTTTAATTTTTAGTCTAAGCAGCTGCTACAGAGTATAAGAAATATTTAATAAAAAAAATTATAAATAATAAATAAAATAAGAATTAAAAAAAAGAATAGTCTCTGTATAAAATTATAAATAAAAACTTTTAAATAAAAAAAATTATTTTTAATAAAAGATTTTTAAAAAGAAATATATAAATTTTAAATTACTATTTCTGAAGATTATTATTAATTAAATAATTAATATTTATATTATAATTAATACTGGATACTTTATCTATAATATTATTAATTTAAAATATATAAAAAAAAATAAATTAAATCTAGTTTCTATTATCTTAATTCTAATATTTAGAATTAGAGAGAGAAAGATTATTAATTATATTATTTAAATATATTTAGATATCAGGATATACACAGAATCAGGATTATATATATATATATTTAATTATAATTTTAAGTATAATATTATCTTAAGTTTTTCTTGGTTAGAGTACCATGACAGAAAAATTAAATTAAATTAAAATTAAATTTATTTTTAGATAATCTAGATCTGGATTAAGATAATATAAATATTTTAATTTAAATATATTTTTATTTAGATTTTAGCTGCTGTCTTCTAAGCATAAATTAAAAAAAAAATATTAATATTAAAGATAAAGATATTTACTGTATTTCTGAAAGATATAAAAAAAATTTTATATATTAAACTTAAATTAAATTTAAAGAATAAGCTGCTAGAATAGTATTAATAATTTTTAAATTTATTTAAGCTAAGAAATATAGAAGCTTTATTTTTATATTATAGATCTAGTATTAACTATTTTATTAAATTAAAAAAAAAGAATAGAAAAATACTCTAGTCTTTATAAAAACTTTTATATAATATATTTTAAGAAAAACTTATTATATTTAAAAAAAAATTTATAAAATTACTAGATAAAAAATTTATCTGGATAAGTAATTTATTAATTATAATTTTTATATTTTTTATTTAGAAATCAGAAAAAGACCTCTATTTCTGTATTAATTATTATAAATTAAATATTATTATAAAAAAGAATTAATACTTATTATTTTTAATTTATAAAATATTAAATTAAATTAAAAAAATATAATAATTTACTAAGTTTAATATTTCTACAATATTTTATAAAATATATATTATTAAAAAATAAAAATAGATAACAGCTTTCTGCATTTAGTATAAATTTTATAAATAATTAATTATTTTATTTAAACTTATAAATATTTCTAGTATTTTTTAGAAATATATTAACTAAATTTTATAAAAATACTTAAATAAATTCTACTCTATTTATCTAGATAATATACTTATTTTTTTAATTAGAATTTTATAGTAATATTAGGAGCAGGTTTAAAAAGTTTTAATTAAATTATAAAATACTAGATTATATCTAGATATTAATAAATATAAATTTAAGTAAAAGAAAATAAAATATTTTAATTTTATTATTAAAATTAAATAAGAAGTAAGTATGGATCTAAAAAAAATTTATATAATTTAAAAATAAAAATTATTTATAATAATTAGAGAAGTATATAAATTTATTAAATTTATTAATTTTTATTATTAATTTATACTAAATTTTTCAGGATTATTTAAGCTTTTTTATAATCTTATTAAAAAAAATATACAGTTCTGGTAAACTCAGGAATATTAAAAAAATTTTTTATATTTAAAAAAAATATTTTATATAGAATTAATACTTATTTTATTTAATTTTAATAGATAGACTATTCTTAAAATTAATTTTTTAAATTATAACCTGGAAGGATACTTATTCTAATATAATAAAAAAAAATTATATTTATATATTTATTTTTTAAAATAATTAATATCTATAAAATATAACTATAAGATTTATAATAAGAAATTATTAGTTATTATTAGATATATAGAGACTTAAAATACTGAATTATATTTTATTTTTAAATTTAAAATAATTATAAATTATAAGAATCTGGAGTACTTTTATATTTTAAAAAAATTATTAAAAAAATATATTTAATAAAGTTTTTTTTTTAGTAAATTTAATTTCTTTTTTATTTACTGAAAAGATACAGAAAATAATTAAATTAATATATTCTTTTAAAAAGATTAAGATATATTTAATTATTAAAATAAATAAATTACTATATAAATTTTCTAATTTTTTTAACTAGAAAGATACCGCGGGATTATCTAGACTAGATTTTTAAAAATAATTCTTATATCTGTTAATATAATATTACTATAAAAGAAAACTGAGAAATAAAATAATTAATATTAAGAAATTAAATAAATAATTTAAAAAAATATCTAAAAGTTTTTATCCAGCCTAGAATTAAAAGTTTTAATCTTAGAATATATAATTAATTTATAAAAGAATCTGATTTTTAAAAAATAAAAATAAATTTTTAATTATGAATTTTTATAAACAAAACTAATATAGAAAATTTATAATTTATTAATAACTGGATATCCGGGTTAAGAATAAATATATTTAATAATAAATTAAAAGTATTTCTAGTTTAATATAATATAAAATATATAAATATTTATATAAAACTATAATATTTACAGGAGAATAAAAATCTAGTATAAAAAAAAATATAAACTATTAAAATCTCTTCCAGTTTCTGAGTATTTATAATAAAATATTAATATAAATTTTATTACTGGATTACTAGAAAGCAGTAATTATATAAATATTTTAATTATTATAAATTAATTTATAAAAAAAATAATATTAATAGCTATAAGAGAGATAATAACTAAGAATTTAACTTAGATAATTTTAAATAATTATATATATTAATATAGCTTACCATGGATAATTATCTTAGATTATAAAATATAATTTATAAATAAAATTTAAAAATAATTATATTTATTAATAAATATTAAAAGACAGTTATTTATAATATATTATTTTTAAATAGATAAAGCTACTGAATAAATAAATAATATTATAAAAATCTATTTTTAAATTTATATTTAATATAATTAAAATAACTAGGGCCAGCTTCTCTCACTTATTAAATTAATTATTAATATTTAAATTTTAATATTTATTAATATATTTCTGTTCTTTCTGAGTTATAGATATAAATTATTTTTTTTTAATTTTATTAAAAATTAATTTATTTTATATAATAGAACCCCCCGGAGCCCAGTATAAGTAGAAAAATATATTATTTATATTATTAAAAAAACTAGTAACTGGGCCAGAATATTACTAGTATATATTTAATAAAAAATAAAATAATAAGTAAATTAATTATAATTATCTGCTTTAATATACTAGACTAGAAATATAATTTAACTAAATCTGAAAAATATTAATATTAATTAATTAAATAAAAAGCTAGACTGAAAAAATACTAAATATTAAATTATTAAGATACTGGATATTTATTCTATTTATTTAAATATATTTATTAGAATTTATAATATATTTTATATAGATTTATTATATTTAATAATTATAAATTAATTATTATTTTAATAAAAAAATAATTAGCAGTTTCCAGTTATCTATATTAATAGAAAAAAAAATATTTAATAAAAATTATTTTAGAAAAGGCCTGGTAACTAAAAGAATAAGATTAAAGATTTTATTATTAAATTAAATAAATAAATTATATATAAAATATTTAGAAATCAGTTAAGGCCCTTTAAGATATTATTATTATTTATATATAAAAGAATTTCTAGAAAGAATTATAATTGAATTCAGTATATTTTTATTAGGATTAGAAAAGATTTTATTAAATTAAAATAATAAAAAAAAAAAAGAAAAGCTATCTAGCTAGTTATTAATATTTTAAAAAATTAATTATTAATATCTTAAAGAGCTAACTACTAATACTTTAAAAAATAATAATAATAATCTTAATTATTTATATAACCAGGGATTAGTATAGTCTAATAAGTTTAAAGCTAAAAATATTTATTATTAAAGATAATTTATAGATTACTAGTATATTTACCAGATACTAAGATAGGTACTGAAGTAAAAATAAAATTAATAAAATTATAATTAAAATAAATAATATTAGTAATAAATATTATAAAAATATAGTTATATTTATCTATTATTTTTTAATATAATTTTAATCTTTGTGAAAAATTCATGGAGAAATCTTATAAATTATAATAATAAAAGATAAAAGATTATACAGACTAGCTAAATATTATATTTAAATTATAAATTATTATAAAGCTTAATAAGATTTTAAAATATAAATAAATTTATTTCTTTTTATAAGGAGTTATTAGGCAGGTTAATAAACTAGAAAATATAATAAATATTAATAAAAAAGGTTTTTAGCTAGATAATTAATATAATAAAATAAGACTAGAGTATAAGTAAAAGCAGATAAAATAAAATTAGAAAATAAATAGAAATAGATAAAGCAGGACTAGAATAAAAATAAAAGTTAATAAAATTAAATAAAAGATAAGAGAAAAAGAAAAAAGAAAAAAAAATATAAAAAAAAAAAGAAAAAAAAGAAAGAAATTATTTTTATATATTTTATATAAAAGAAGAATACAGAGGAGAATAAATATAATTTAAAAAAAAAATAAAAAAAATAAAAAAAAAATAATAAAAGTTTATTTTTTATTATTAGACTTAGAGTAAAGTGAGATTATAACTCTAAAAAAAATATTAAAAATATATTTTTTATTTATTAAAGCTAAGTAAAGTAATTTTATAAATAATATAACTGGAATAGAAAGTAAAATAAAATTAAAATAAGAAAAATAATAATATAAAATTAAAAATAAAAAAAGTAAATTTTCTTATTCTTATTAAATATAGGAAATAATAAGTCTATATTTTTATATATATTTATTTTTAATCTAAACTAGTTTAATATCCAGCTGGAATATAGATTATCTTTATTTATAAAAAAAAAAAAAAAAAAAAAAAGAAAGAAAAAAAAAATTTTCTTTTATAAAAATCTGAATTAATTATCTAATTAATAAATTAATTAGATAAGTTTATATTAAAAAGAAAGTTTCTGCTTGAAATAATAAGGAAAGTTATATTAAATAAATAATTAAAGTTAAAATATAGAAAAAAAAGATTTAAGAGATATTAAGTATCTGGAAATAAAAAAAATAAAAATAATATAAAATTTAGAAACTGAATACCAAAGACAGAAATATAAATAAGAAAATTAAAAATTAAAATAAAATATAAGATTATAGTAGAGCAGATCAGCTAGAAATCTAAATCTAGAATATTCTAATTTATAAATATATTAATTTTTATATTATCATCTTACTAAAGAAGAAGAAATAATATTATAAAATAAGTTCTTTATTAAAAAATTTAATTAACTAGTCTTGTTACTGCCTGCTAATTAAATATAATATATAAAATCTCAGAAGCTCTGAGATCTTGTTCTAAACAGCAGCTATTTCTTTTTATCTAATAGGTAATATACTCTTGGAACCAAGGGGCGACCCCTAACAATAATTTTAAAGCCTACTATAATATATTTAAAACTTTAAAAAAAATTTATCTAACATCAGCTAGCCTGTTTTATTAAGAATAAAAATATCTAGTTAACTTTTTTATTATAATACTAGGCTTCTATAATATTTTATTTCAGAATATTCTGATTAATATTAATATTAATCTTAAAATTATTATAAAAGACTTTTATAATATTCTTTATAATAAATAAGTAATTATTATTATATCTATTATAATATTTACTGGAGACATGCCACAGTAAGCTAAGAATAATAATATATTTAATTATAATATTAATATAAGATATCAGACTTGCTATTACTCCTAAAAAAAAAATTAATCTAAAATATAATATAATCTTTTATAATTAATACTATTTTTAATATTAATATTATTAAGCTAAGAATAATCATTAGATAACTATTCCTGAATAATAAAAATATTTTAATATTAAAAAAATACAATCTATATTCTTACTAATTAAATAAATTATCCTGATTTTTAATATTATTCTGGGCTGTCTATATAATATATTTTATTTTAATTAAAAGAAAATTAGTTATTATCTTTTAAAATATATTTAAAAAATTCTTTTATTTTTTAGTATTACTAGCTTCAGTATAACTTTACAAAAAATAATTTAGTTTATTTATTAATTTTAATTTTCTTTTCTAAAATATCTGAAGACCTGAATATTATTAAAATTTAATTAAAAAATTATTATTTTATTTATTATTTTTTAATATTATATAACTACAGTCTGGTTCTATACAAGATTCTTATTATAAATTTAATTATTAATATTATCTTTTTTTCTTACTATAAATTTATCTTTATTCCTTTAGTAGCTGATTTATATTTATATAAAAATTATATTTATTATTATACTTATTTTAATTAATTAAGTAATATCTCTTAATAATATATATACTTAAATATTTTATAACTATTATATTTTCTAATATTTAATAATTATTATTTTAAAATTAATTAATTCCCAGCTACACATCTTTAAAATCTATAATATTTTATATAATTTAATCCTTTTTTTTAATAAATTTAATTTATTAATTTATTTATATACAGTAAAAAAATTATTATATAATCTTAGTATAACAGCAAAGAATAATAAATAAATAAAGTATTTTAAAATATTTATTATCTATACTAACTTTTATTTTTATATATTTATTATTAAATATAGTCTACTTATAAACTGTAATATTTTAATAAGTAAATTAAAATATAAATAAGTATTTATTTAAATATATATAATCAGTTACTGATACTTTTTATAAAAATATTTAAAAAATAAATTAATTATACCTTGTTATTTCAGCTTATAATTTATTTTTTTTTAATTAAATTAATTTTATTATTTTATATACCTGGACCTTACTGATTTCTAGTAAGATAATTATCTAATTTTATTTTAAATAATTTAAAAATTATATAAATCTTATTTATATCTTATTCAGAAATATATTTTTATAAATAAATTTAATACTAATATACAGACTTTAATAATATATTCTACTAAATTTTATTATTATTTTTTTTCTAAGTAAAATATACTAAATATATTATTTTTTACTTATTAGAAAAAGTATTCTATCTTAGTATTTATTTAGTATAATAAATTTAATTTATTTTATTATTATTATATTAAGTTCTATTCCTGGTAAATCTCTAGTTATTTTATAAGATTATTATAAAAATCTTTTATAATAATCTTCTATATTAATATTATATTAATTATTTTTTTATTTATAATTATTTATAAATAATTACTGCTGGAAGCTTTATTAAATATAAATTTTTATTAATATATTTTAATTATAATATAAAATATTATTTTCAGTTACAAATTTTTTTATTTCTTTTAATACAGTATTAAAAATTTAATAATTTAAATTAAATAATAATATTCTCTTACTATTATTTTTTAAAGAATTAATTATTATTAAAATTACAGGATAAGATTAAACAGATCTTTATAATAAATATATATAATAATTTTAAATAATTATTAACTAATAATAATAGACTAGATTTAGTATATTATCTATAGAATATTAATTTTATATAATTATTATAATTTAGTTTTTTATTATTTTTAATATAATTTTATATAATTTTTAAGATTTTTAATTACAAGAATATATTGTTACATGAATAATATAATTAATAAATTAAAAATATTTATAATTTATATATATTATTTAATCTTATAATATTTTTTCTAACTGTAAATAACAGATATTATTAATATATAAAATATTAAATAAAGAATTATTTATTTTATTAATAAAATTTAATAAGTGTTATCAAACAGTATATAACTTTATAATAATAAAATATAATTATCTGGTTTAAATAAGATTTATTAATTTAAAATAAAATTTATCTGAGAATAATAATAAATAATCTTTTTATAATATATAAATAACTGACTACTACTATATATAATTATTATTAAACTATATAGTAATAGTAAATAAGAATAAGTAATTACAGGTAATAATAGTGAATGATAGTAATATATTATTATTGAATATTATTGAATGTATTACTACCCTCACTACGCGGCCCTTCGGGCCCCTATGTAATTCTTCACCGGAAGTAACGGCAACCAAAGGCTACCGATAAGATATGTCAATCAGCCGGGTGTACCACGAACGGCATGTAGATGGATTATATACTTATAGAACTCATATTTCGCCGATGGCGCAATGTTTGAATTGGGCTTTGTACCGATGGCGCAATGTTTGAATTGGGCTTTGTACAGTACCGTCGAAACAAACGTTGACGCCAGCTCTCTGCCGTGTCTGGGAAGCGAAGGTCAAAAGTAAGGTCTTGGAGCTCTGGTTAAGTGTTCTTACCGATGTGAGCTTTTTCACTCGGCTTTCGACCATCTGCATATTTTCCACGGACCTTGGAGATGTCAGATGTCAGACATATGATTGTCGTTCTTGGATGGGGTATGACGCTAAGTTACCACATGCGACCAGATATGAACGATTGACGCTCCTGTCAGCCTTCGTAATACTTCCTTGACCTCAGCATAGAGTGTATCACGGATCTTATCCTCATCGTGGACGTCTATATACGACATTTGAGTGCTGAAGGGACATAGGCAGAACCCTTGGCTTTCTATCGAAGATTCGTATTCCTTTCCTCTGATATGTTCGAAAAATACTCCTTGCGAAACGATATTAAGATTGCAGGGACCGAGTCCGGCAGAAAAAGGTCTTTCGTGAGAGGAGCGGTACAACGCCATTTATCTTGCCCATGGATGATCCAACAAAGGCCATGATAGATTGCGTGTTGAATATTCCACAAACGAGTAGCTCGCGTGTGAAGTTTTCGCAGAATACCCGGACTGATCGAAAGGGGCAGGCAGAGTGACATAGTCTCATATATTTGAGAAAACAAGAAGAGGAACAAACCAGCCAACCGGACATATATACCGCAGAGGTTATGCGTCTTCCCGGGGTTTGAATTTAGGAAGGAGTATATATAAGAGAAAGGATGTGGCATTAAGACACGACATGCTTCAAGTCTCAAGTTTGGCCAGGATGCATGAAGGTCTCTATGTGGATGTTCAAGTGGTGATGGGCCCGGTTTCACATAGATAGAGGGCGGCGTGCCATGAGCAAAGAACTAAATGACTGTCAGTTGCAGGACTCATAATTACGGATTCAGGTACTTAATACATATGTATTACGTCTGAACGCAAATAAACCATTCTGTTCTTTTTTTCTTTTTCTTCTTCTTTTTTCTTTTCCCTTTTCCCTCCGTTCTCAGAAGATCAGACATCGCATGGTCATGCCATAGCCGCGCATGACGTTGACGGATCAAAGAAAAAGAATTAGGGAGAGAGAGACAGACGAAGAGAGAGACAGAGAGAGAAACATATAGGTGGATGAATGAATCATAAATCGGAAGATTCCAACTTGGAAATCCAACTATCAGGTAATGATAATTCGGAGCGGGCCGATGAAATGGCAGGGATTTGGCGGTATTTTTGAAAGAGAGGTATTCACAATGAATTAGTGACTAAATTGAGAAGATATACATTCAACGATAGATGAAATGACAAATAAAGTAGGGTAAGGGAATGTATTCGTGATACAAGCCTTACACTCCTTTATAGCGTACATAATGGACATCGAAACAGCCAATACATTATCGGTTAAATTGCACGTTGAGATTGCCTTTCCTTGAGTGGATACCGTTGCAAATAATGTGATATGGTGCGGTAATCTAACCACAAGAGAAGTAAAACATCTTAGAACAAGGCGAAGTTACCCAGCACACCTCGTGACTCGAAGAAGGACCTCTGTACAGCTTAAAGAGCTTTCAGCTGGCCACTGACTCGCTTCGAACTTTATTCTAAATCTGTGCTCCGTACTACGTATTGTCCATGGGAACCGCCCTGACCAACCAGACTAATTTCCGTCGATCGTCTGGGGTGCGGTTCGGACCACATGGTTACCCGGGCTATGATCCACTCCCGGAGAACCGGAGCATTCCAGGCCCGCCGAGGGATCCTTGTAGAAGAATGTATGGAGCAGAGCCCAAGCTATAATGAAGGTCCCCGTTTTTCTTCCTTGCTTGTGTAGACTTACCCGAAAGATACAATGTAGAGATAAAGGTACTTGTCTATTTTTCAGTACCTTTTCAACAGCAAGCAGATCACATGACATCTGAAAACCTTGCCTTCTAATTCACCCATTCATTCGCGACAATAATAAGAGCACTTGATCCCAGCCCCACCATTTCCTCATCATCAACAGCCCGGGGCGAATGCAGATTCCGCCAATGATGCGGCGGAAGGACACCCTGTCCAGGGCCAAGAGGAGGCAATCGAACTCGCTTGAGATGATGGTTGCGGCGCGCGGTGCGTTGTATAGAAGGGCGAGCTCGCCGAAGACACCGCCGGGGTGGGCGGTGCCATGTTTGGTGCCGATGCTTGGGGTAGTCGTTTGTTGGGTCAAGGCGGAGGCGATGCTGTAGTCGAATGTACCCTTTAAACAATGTAGAAGTTGTCACATATGTCACCTTGGCTGATTATTTGGTGGTGCAGATTAGTAGTGTGTCGTGAACCGTGTTGCTCGATGCTAGGCCTGTGGCTTTGTAGTTGGCTAACCATAAGTCGGTTCCCTTGCTCGAGATAACCTTTTCAACGAAGGCATCCAAAACTTGTGTCTTGCTCTTTGTCTGAAGCGGAAAACAGAAAGACTTCTTTCACCGTGCGCACAAGACGATGGGCTTCTTCCTCGTCTTGGGGAAGCTGGTGCTTGGCAAGCTCTGCTGGCCGGGCACGAAGGATTCTGCGGATACGGAACTATGTCGAGGTGAGATGTACCGGGGTGCATAAGGAAAGGCAGGCATGTCATCTCTTGAAGAACCTGGCAATGTGCTCGCGCGGGGATAGAGGGGGAATGGTTCAAGAAATAGAATAGGCACGGATACTTCTAGACCTTCCTCTGGTGCTGATGTCGGAAGACTGTCGAGTTGGCTGCAATGCTCTGCTCCAATGTGACAAGGCATAACTATGAGACTGTGGAACTGTGATCAACTTAAAATAAGGTTAGAATATATAGCTGAAAGCTTGAGGTAGCAGTTGGCTGTTACGGGCAATATCGCATCAATCAGTCTATCCAGATCTGGGATCAATGGCTAAAGTGCCGGTGTGGTTGCTCACGGATTTGCCATGGAACGTATAACTTCATAGGCCATGTAGATTGTGCAAGCCAATACAACATGAGGCTAGAGATAGTGTGATCTTTGTTGTGCCAACTCATGCATTGGTCATCTATGCCTTAGACGAATACGATACAGTCCTTTCATTACACTAGAAACATGATCGCCAAGTTCGACACAGTCCAGCTACTAATCCAAATGTCAAAAACCCTACAGCATCCCGCCAAATCCACAGTAACAATATCCGCCAGTTACCTAATATTAATCTCCCCAAGTTGACGACCGCCATGTATAGTAGCACCAATTTCATACATCGGCTCTACCCATATTCGCCAAAATCAATGACCTAACAGCCACTCGCGGAAATCCCCAAAGTCATCCATATGATAACGGGACCATTTCAAATGATACAAAGCAAACCCCTCCACGAAAGAGTCCACCACAATTCGAAGGTCCTCATCTCTCAAGCATGCTGCACGTAATCTCCGAATACTATGAAGACACTTGTCAACCGTCATCTCCAACGCTTCGGTAGCAGAGCACCCCTCGACTTCAGCTACAAGCATCAGATTTGTATCTTGTTCATCGCCGATGATGGACTCCTTATAGAAGGAAACGATATCATTGAGTTGTGGCACAATCGCTGCCAGATCGGGAATTAGGGTAATGTAAGACGCAACGTCGAGGCTGCCTTTGGGGAAATTGGCGAATGCATAGGCCTCTCCGATTCCGCTCTTTTGCCGCAGGAATTCGGGAAACATGCTGGTATTGCGATCAACCTTAAGACGTCCCTTCTGCTCTACTTCGAAGACGTTCACACTGATGTAATCCATTGAGGACTTGAGGATCATGTCACCAAGAAAGGGGTCGTAGCGGGCGCAGAGGTCCTCCAAGGCTGAGAATAGGCCACGAATGTAGGCCCACTGTGGCTGGTGGATTCCCAAGAGGTATGCGCGGTAATACTTGAGATTCTCTCTGAATTCGGCTTCCTCACAGAGATCATCAATCGAGAAGATGTATGACGTCCACACTCCGATGGACAATTGGGTGTCACGATCTAGGTGTGGGTAGAAGCATCGTGCCATAAAGGCTGCTCCTTTAGAATACTTGTAGACGACCTCTGAGGGCAGTCCACAACGGCTGAAGTGGAGGAAAACTTCTCCGTCGAAGGAATCATCGGCTGGGACGTCGGGTATAGTGACGAAGACTTCTCGAAGGAAGGTGGATACCAGGGTAAAAAATAGTCTGACTGGATCACTGGTGGCAGGGTCCGTAGAATTCTGGTTAACGGAGAAGGGTTGACCCATTGTTAGGGCGTACTGAAGTGGACTTTCTGAAGGGAAATGTTTGAAAATGATGGTTATGATGCTGAGATGGTTCATGGGCTACAGGTCATGATTTATGGACAACCACAGCTACTTGGTTCAGCAGTCATGATTCACATCGAGTGCCATTTGGTGAATGCTATCCATGTTAACAGATAAGACCGACAAATACATTTCTTGTACAAAAATCTAGAAATGGACACAAATACGGAAAGAGAAGGAACATGTGGGCACGGTGGCTTGAGCACACCGGCTTCGGCACCCTAATGTGAACGGTGTGAGACAGCGGAAGATCGGTTCACACTATGCCCTAACTGGCATGTCACATCTCACGTTGCGTTAGTCTTCAAAGGATGTTGGCCCATGCTATAATACACACTGGTCATTGGTTCTTGTTTAGTTGGATCTGCGTGCATGTGCCACATGTGTGGCCTGGAATCGTAAGTAACTCAAAGAAGCACAGGGATGATCCCGGAACATCAGATCAACGGAAGTTTATTTTCATGGCATCCCAACTTCGAGCTCATCTCATGCCCTACGAAACCCAGTACAACAAAGAACACCCTTTGTAAGCATCATCGTAATCGGCGTCTACATATAGCCAATCTCAGCATGCTTTGTCCGAACAGTGCTGAAGTGTACATCGAAGGATGGCCAACGCATACAAATATGCAATTCCAAGCACATGTCACAGGCATGATGTCTCCTAAGCATATCTGAGTGATAAACATTGCATATGCTTAGATTTCAAAGTTTCAGTAGGCATATCACAAGTAAACAATGTGGGGAAGTTGGTCTGAGTGCTTGTTCTATCTCTCTATGGAAGTTATGCCCGACCCGAACTATCACAAAAGGATCATAGACCGTCGTGATCAATCACCTCTGGGATGCAGTGTGCTCGTTACGAAATCAAGCTCGCCACTTGCCTATGAGTACTTTATTTGTCATTATGGCCGTTTTTGGACTTACTTCACCTTGTTTTCACTTTTTTTCAAATCTTCCTTGCTCCTGCTACATACGGTAGACCGAGCTAGATTTGCTTCTCGCCACATGATAGCGAGTGACTGCTTTCTCAATCCCTCTTGGTTCCAATTTGAAGTGGTGACTCGTATCTATATATTTGTGAACCCGCTCCTTCCACTGCACAGTACCCTTTTCTTCAAACATACTCTCATCTCTGAACCTCTCAACCTCTCAACCTCAGTAATCTTAATACTTCTAAGCAACTACCGAGCAAGATGACCTTAATCACGGATGAACTATCTCTTCCATTCATTCTCAAAGCCTTTGCGTGGGCCTTTGTTCCTGTGAGCACTCTCGTCCTCCCAGCGATTTGCGTATTAATCCACTAACAAGAACAACAGTACTCCATCATATGCGTCATCTACAACATATTCTTCCACCCTCTCAAGCACTATCCTGGCCCTCGTCTCATGGCGTCTAGCCGCCTTCCCATTTTCTTCTTGGTTTTGATTGGCAAATCAGTTAATACCTTGGAAAAGCTGCACGCAAAGTACGGCCCAGTGGTACGCGTGGCTCCGGATGAGCTCAGCTTCACCGCCGCAAGCGCCTGGAAAGATATCTACTCGAGTAGTGCAGCTTGGCCCCTCGCCATACCCCGCAATATGGTGTTCTTCAGGGCTATGGCAGGGGAATATGGTTTTCATTCTTTGGTCACCGCCAACAACCAAGATCATGCCAGACTGCGACGTTTGTATTCCCGGGCCTTCTCGAAGCAAGCACTGGCTGCTCAGGAGCCTCTGATAATCCAGCATATTGACAAGTTGATCAAAAAGCTACATGTTGAGAGTGATCAGTCATCCAATCCTGTCGACATCAACATGTATTTGAACCTGGCCCTCTTTGACATGATCAACGACCTTCAATTCGGGGAACCACTTCACTTACTGGATGATACAACTCACCGGGCCTTTGCGCGCGCCTCACTGATTATAGTACCCAGTGCCGCAGTAATCCAAGCACTAGCAGACTTCCCTCTGGCCAGGATCATCCTCAAGCCGATCCTTCGCGAGGTATTCAGAATGCGACGACTCTACTTTTCCACAACGGACCAGAGGCTCGAGAAACGACTGGCATCGAACTCATATCGCGCAGATATTGTGCAGTTCCTCACAGATGCCAAGTCAGATAACATTTCGTTGCAAGAAATCCAGGCCAATGCACCACTCATGAATATTGCAGGATCCGGGACATCTGCAGTAGCTTTGAGCGGCCTGATCGCCCATCTTCTCCTTGCCCCACACATTCTCAAGGAGTTGCAGAATGAGATTCGGTCAAAGTTCAAGACCAGTTCCGACATCACTATGAAGAACATGGTCGATTTGCCCCTTCTGGACGCCTGCATAAAGGAAGTCCTTCGTGTGTTCCCAGCTGTGCCTGTCACTCCTGGGCGCTTGGTGCCGTCTCCCGGGGTCACTATCGCTGGGAAATGGGTTACTGGTGGAACTCGCGTCTATGTTACTCCTCTTGCAGCTTTTCATTCCCCCGATAACTTTCATGATCCGGAGACTTTCGCTCCTCAGCGATGGTACAATACTAAGGAGGAGAACAGTTTCGCGTCTAAGGATGTTAAGGATGCGTATAAGCCGTTTTCTGTCGGTCCTTATAATTGCATTGGTCAATAGTAAGTTCTACACCCACTTCACCCTGTCCTGTCGTTTCTTAAATGTATCATTTATTTCAATCTCTCTATATGTTTATTTTCTTTCCCTGTTCGAGAAGTCAAGGAAAACACTGACCTTCCACTAGCATGGCGCACTACATCGTGTCACTGTTCATTTGCAACTTGCTCCTGCACTTTGATTTGGAGATTGCTACGGATCCCAAGACTTGGCTTACGAACCAGAGGGCCTGGATCGTGTGGCACAACCCACCTTTGAATATCAACCTGAAGCCGATCAAAGCATAAGTTGCTACTAGTCTGGAAACTAGTGAAACGTTTAGGAGTGGAACTGATAATGAGAGTGGTTCGGAATAAGCTCACGCACGTGATATATCTCGTGCTGATACTGAATGAGCTTTAATACTTAATTATTTTTAATTTTTTATCTTAATTAAGTCCGTATGTAACAAGCCAAGAAAAAATCTTATTGACATAAATTTATCCAAAAGATCTCTCTTAAATGCTGAAACTCTAGGCAGTGTAAGACAAGAATCACTGATTCCGCGTCAGAATGGGCGGGTTTGTCAAGACTGGTCTGATGTTAGATCGTCTTTCGACTTGAATGAGGGTTCCTCTGAGCAGGTCATAGTAATTAGGGTCACGGCTGACCCGTCTTCCTTTCTGCGGCCCGTTGCGTGCCGGCAGCCGGGCATCTCATGATATAGAATGTTCTTTGGGTGTAAACAAGACTGACGTAATGATCTTTACGTTCATCATCGACTTTCCTCTGGTTGTACTATTGTCCTACTGCACATATTGACATTTGTTTCTTGAATATGCACATACACTATGTGTACATATCATATATATATTTCTTTCTATTTAAACTAGACTTCCTCAGAAGTACTTCACACTACACATAATAGCACCAATGCAATATCCAAGAGAAATTCCGTACAGTTTGATCGTCCCAAATCAAGCCATGTCCATGGTCGGCTGTACATCTTTAGTTTATCTCGGGGCTGACATCCTGGTAACAATTTCCGATGTGTCCCACCAAGCTCTGCGGCTGAGGCAGGGGCTCAGACGGAGATCGGCATCCAACTCAGAGGACTAAACTTGAACAAGCTAGTGGGGCGATGACCATTGCTGTATCAGGATTAGGGCACCCCGCAATTCACACCCGAACATCTCGATTGCCTGTTTGGGTTTGGTTCATCGCTGAGAGGATAGCTGTCGCAAGGCTTTGTTCGGGTAGAATTGAGTCAGGGTCATCACATTGTTACTGTTAGGATTTTAGGATCACTTATCTATGATTATTCGAGGGGTGAAAATTTTCTTTATGAATGTGACGCGATGTAGTATGTACTTATGATAGTTATAACACCCCGAAATAGATGAATCTATTCCAGATAGTTAGGGTAAATAGATAAGTAGTACTATACATACTCAATCAATTTTCTGTACACCGTACCAAGAAACTTGATGTGTTTCATCAAAGCTTGCCTGAAATCCATCCTATCATACTTAAGGCAGACTAGACCCGCCCCCAAATCGACCCATAATAGGTGGAACACCAGGGATACTTTTTACGGTTAAGATGTGACAGCGGAGTAAGGCGCAGCAAAGAAAAGCTTTTGCCATACGAGGTGACCAATCAGCTGTTGATCTTTAGTGGTTCTAGTGCTGACGCGGCCCTTGTTTTATGGGGTTGGGCGGGTGAGGTTCCTAGCACGTATACATTTGGGGGCTATTTTCTTATCGCCGAGGGGAGGGAGGGGTGAGAGGTATGGTGGGCAAGGGTCTATATAAATATGTTCAATCTAGCTGGTCTAATTTGAATACTTGATCAAGAATCTTTTAAGCTTCCATCTTTGACTTACTGCGAAATATACCCCTTTAATTGTACTTGTCTTTGTTTGTTCATCATGGGTTACTTTATCCGTCAAGCCAGTGCTGGTATCGGCCTCGTCTCGGAAACTGTCAAAGCCCAAAAAGCGAAGCATCATGAAAAGAAGCAGAAAGAGAAACAGCAACAACATGCGGAAGGGGAATCTTTGTCCCCTGTTGAAGAGACTGAAAGCTTGGCACCTTCATATCATACTGAAGATGGGGGACATGCTCGTCCTTCCATGCAAAATGGCCGTCCTTCCATGCAGAACAACAGTCCTCCTTCTCCTCTGGAGAGCAACTATCCACCATCCCATAACACCTATCCTCCTACATATAATGACCGACCTCCCATGCAAAACAACTATCCGCCTCCCATGAATAACGGCTATTCTCCGCCTATGGGGAACAACTATCCCCCAGCGCAAAACAGTCATCCTCCTATGCATAACAACTATCGTCCTCCAATGGAGGGCAACTGCTCTCCAAACTACAATACTTACCCTCCTGCTCAGAATGGTCAACCTCCTATGCATGGGGGTCAGCCTCCCATGTACAACGGCCATCCTCCTATGGAGAACAATTATCCTCCACAAAACAGCTACCCCCCTCCTATGGGGGACAATTATCACCCAATACCAAATGGCCAGCCTCCAATCCAAAACAACTACCCTCCCATGGAGAACAACCATCCCCCAACCTACACTGCCTACCACCCTTGGGAACATGGTCAACCACCCATGCAAAACACCTACCCTCCTACAGAGAACAATTATCCACCGCAAAGTAGCTATCCTCCTACAGGGAATAATTACCCTCCAACACACAACGAGTACCCTCCCCCACAAACATCCAGAGAAGTGAGCGACTCGCCCAATCCCACCGAAAAATCTCCCTCTCCCAAAGACGAAAAGCCCACCACCAAAGTCCACGAATACGATCAAGACTCCGTATACTCACGAGACTACGACGAAGTCGACAAAGACATCGAGCGCCAATGGGAACTGGATGAAGCACAAGACCACCTCCGTGGGGTAACTTACCCAACCACACCCCCACCCGATCAAGACGACGCCGACTATAGCATGAAGCTAGCGGAATCCTTTGTCCGGGAGTATCCAGTCCCTCTCAACTGGAGCTACTACGACACAAGTGTAGAGTTCGGCCCTCCGAAGCTTGATTATCCCGTTGTTCTGCCTCAGCGTCGGCCAAAGGACCGGCAGCGAGGATTCGTGCGCGCCTACGCCCCCGAACTTGAGAAGTTCGGTATCGATCAGAAGATGTTTCTTGATTATGTCGACAAGGCTAATAAATCCTGTATTGGATCGCAGTGGTTTCAGGTTATAAATCTGGCTAACAATGTGGGAGGATACTTTGTTAGTCCTACGGTTGGGTTTGTGATGGGTATTGTGGCTGATGCGGTGGTGAGGATTGGTATGGCTGTTGATGGGAGACGGAGGTTTGTTTGCATTTCCTAAAAACCCCCCAACTTTTTCTCATATACACACACAGATGCTAATATGGGAATGCATATAGATCCGGAAACTTCTTCGACAAAATCAACCAGGACTTCTTCATGCCGCGCGGCCTCTTCTGCCTGCTCATGACCTACGCCCCAGAATCAAAAGAAGCCATCCTCGACCTCGACATGAACAACACCATCACCTCCGCCCGAACCCCAGAGAAAGGATTCCACCGGGTCAAACAGAAATACCAGACAGCCAACGCGACAGCAAACTCCACCTTCGACCAATTCTCCCCTCTCATCTTCCCCGACTTGCACAATCCGGATGTCGACGAGGCAACGAAGAAAAAGTACGAAGTCTTGCTGGGGAAAGTGCATCGCGCGATGGAGGGAGTTGAGGAATACTATGATAAGAGAGATCAAGCTAAATTTGTGAGCCCCCACCCTCCAATATCACATCTCACTCGTGGCAACAGCCCCCGTCTAATTGATGTAATGTATCTAGATCGCCAAAAACCCCGAAAGCAACCTCGCCATGGGCCGCAAGCCCGAATTCACCTCTCGATACGCAGACCCTACCAACAAAGCCGCCAGCGGATCTCTACTCGCCATGGCCACGGGAGGGAAATTCACCGACGATACGATCCTCGGCTGGATGGGTATCGAGGGACGATCTGCTCGTGGAGCGAAACCGTCCTTCTTCGGTGGTCTTGCCGATGCTGCGCTGAAGAAGGCAAGAGGGGGTGATAAAGAGGCTGAGAAGGCTCGCGCGGAGGGAAAGCCTGTTCCTCATCAGAGTACGAAGGGGTTTGTGGGTGGTGGGTTGAATAAATTGTTGAAGAGGGTATGTTCAAACCCCAATCATTTTGAGTTCTTCCTTTATTGAATTGGGGCTGATTGCTAACGTCCGTTTTTAGAAAGTTATTTATATGATGATTGTCAATATGCCGAGTGAGGAGGAGATGAGGAGGGCGAGAGAGATTATTGATTAGATTAGCTTCATCTCGGTACCATAGGGACTATTAGGAACTCTAAGCAATAGTAGGCAGGAAGTAGAACAATCTACAGTGCAGTCAGAGGCCACCGATGGAGAAATCAATATCAATCAATTGTACTATACGCACACTGCCATGCAAGAATGTCTCGTCACATCACACAGCACAACACAACACAACACAACACCCACACTCCAGCCAGATGAACAAATGAAACAGGCAATGTAATGCACCATATCTGTAACCAATCTAACGTACCCTACCCAGCTAGGCTCTCCTGAACAATAATAACAAAGCTTGTGTCTAGAATCAGTCCGTCTCTATTGCTCTTCACCAGTTATCATCCCATCCACCTTCATCTGTACTCTTCCTTGCTGTCGCGGACGAGCCCGCTCCCGTGCCAGTTGTTGCGGACGACGCAGCCGCAGACGAAGTCGAAGGAGCGCCAGCACCACTAGGCCCCGTCTTCATTGCCGCAGTGCCAATGGCACTCGACCTGGATGCGGTCCTCCGGTGGCTATCCTGCGCTGCAACCGAAGAAAACGAGTCCCAGAAATCCTTCCTCTCCGGTTCAACACGGCCTCTCCGTGCCGCGGCTGCCGCTGCAGCTTCGTCGGGTCCTTCCACGAAACGATGGAAATGGTCCGCTGCGCCACGGACGCCGTGTTGCATGTTTTGGCCGAGGGTGGCGGCGTGAACGCGCGCTTGTGCTGCAAGGTCGGATTCTGCTATCTAGAAGGTGAAGAGGTCATCAGTTACTGGCCCATAGCGAATGGAAATGAAAGATGAATGAGAACGTACCGTCTTTGCCGTAGGCTGGATGTACGAATCATTGACTGTCTTCGCGCTCTTCCCTACAGTCGTTGCAAACCATCCGAAGCCCTTCGTCAACGCACCCATGGGATCCTTCTGGAAATCATCGAATCCTGGGATTGCCGCCCCGCTACCTGACTGTTTGGGTGTGTTTGTAACCGGCATTCCGCCCCCAAATCCGGTAAACTTGCCTCCCTGCGATGGAGGTACCGATTCCGAGCGCGAGGAGTTTTCGTTACCCAGCCGAGCAAAATACGCCTCGTTGCGTTCCTTCTTGCTCATCTCCGGCACTCCGTCATGCGATGCTGGGGATCCGGTCCGGGCAGCGAGGGGCGTGCTCGACCGAGATATAGGTTCCTTATTCTTCGGTTGCTGCGGTTTGGGTTGGCCCGGAACGTATTCTCTTCCTTCGGCTTTCGCAGCCAGTCTCTCTTTCCACTCCTCGCCAACTTCGCCCTCGTATCTCTCTTTAATGGTGGAATCTTCGAATGTGCGACCTTCGGATTGCGTGATGGGATGGGAATCGAAGAAATCCTTCCACGGCTCGTTGCCACCGTGCTCCATGCGGAGAATCTCGGAAGTCTTGAAGGCGTCCATGGTGATGGAGCGGACAAAGGAGATGTGAACACCTAGGCCACGGTGTGTGCCGGCGCAGTTCAGGCAAATGAAGGTACCGAACTTAGGAGATGCCTGGTTGTAAAGTGTGTGTCAGTGATGGTTGTATGTGGGCGTATCGTTGGTAGGTACGGTTGCGCGAATCGTGGCGAGAGTGCCGCGCACGTCTGAGGATGGAGGATTCATACCCATTGAGGCGAAGGGGCGCCGCAGTCGCAGCATTTATCGTTGCCATTGGTTTTGGAGAATTGGAGGAGCTAGAGAAGAGAGCAGTTCCGGGGAAGTCAGTGTGTGTTGTCCAAGGCTCCGACGTGGACGCGGAGGCAGTGGCAGAAACAGAAGATGGAGGGGTGACGATGGCATACCTTGGCCCTCGTCTCCGGATCGACCTCCCACATTCGCGACATGATGAATCAAGGACAATAAAAGCAGGAAGCACAGATGGAGGTCGGGAATAAGACGGGCAACAATTGCTCAATGCTCCCCAGCCCCTGGATGCGGTGAGAGAGATCGGGGAGGTTCAGCGGCGAGAAAGAGAGGGGCCGATCGGAGGGGAGAAGAGGCACTACCCTTAGCTTCTGTTAGTCTCTCCACCCGCCAGATGAAACTCAACCTGTCGGGTCCACTTAACAGTAAAAGTAGATATCGCAACAGGCGAAACGAGTGAGGCTGTGTATGAAAGTTGAGAAGGGATGGAAGTGTCCAGGGTGCAATTAATGGAAGGCGGGATTTGGCTGCCGAGGATGCGGCCAGCAGTTCCACTCGCTGCTGTCAGTCCCATGGCTCCAGCTCAGCCAACTGTGGTACCCATTGGGCTTCAAACGGCATCTCAACACCAACAAGATGAAGCTCCACTGCTTCAATACTTATGTAAATCTGCTCGTTATGTATGAAATTATCTGTATCCTGGAAGTCGATTTTCTCAGTGCTGTATCTAGAGAAAAATCAGTCAAACCAGTGACGGTAACTAAGGTAGAGCAATTTTCGATGGGCTATGACTTGTGCAAGCCTTCAATACGTTCTGCTACAGAAGGAGATGGCCATCGCCATGAGAAGCAGAAGACTGTGGAGTAGAAGCGTCGAGACCCAGTGCATTGCCGGCCACCGTCGGGACTTGGCTGGCTTCAAAGCTGTGTAGTGATTAGTTGCAGCCGATCTCTTTGTTCGAGCTGACCTCATTTCAAGACCCCTTTCAGCCTGTGCATTGGCGAAAGGAGATTTTCTTGTTGATGCATCTTGGGCACTGATATGTCTCGCGATGAATCTCGCATTGCACGAGAGCGAAATTGAAATAGGCTCCTTCTCGGGCACTTCGGCATTGCTATATGCTTCCAATGTTTATGGCTGAATAAACGAATATTTGCTTGCAAGCCTCATGTCTGTGCAATTGAAGAAAACGAGGCATTTCCCACACACGATTGGATAGCCTGCCAAGCGACTAAGAGTATGTGGACAGCTTTCATTAGGCCAATACCCAAAGCCATTGGGTGATTTCGAAGCGACTTTATAACTCATTCCATGTAAGTTATAACCTATCGCAATTCTATAGTATAGTTAGTAGCTGTCAGTCACTTGAGATGTTGCAGCAAGAGATGGCAAGATGAAGCGATCAATGGCATGGAGTGAACAAAACGCTCGAGCCACGAGCATTCTCATATGACACTATTGGCATAACTAGTGCTTATGCTGAAATTAAGCAACTCAATCCGTAAAGCATGAGTCACTTCGATAAGGTGATTTCGCCAGATGGTGGCATTATTGACTCTTGAAGGTTGGATCCACCGATAAGGAACCACATTTATGCCTGGCAATTGAAAATGACAGGCACCAAGTTTCCCCAAATTTCAGGCTGCCCCCCAGCAAATAGCGCGGTTCCGGACTCCGGCGGGCGCTAGCCAGGCCCGACCGTTGCCTGCTTTGTCCCTTGCCGCCGGAGAGCTTATTTACCCTCTTATCTCTCCTCTTCCTCCACAAGCCTGACTCAACATTTTACAGCTCACAGGGCCGTGATACAGCACCTAAATATCCGCCGCAACTTGGTTGTGATCATGAGAACATCCCATCTTCTACTCCTCTGGAGCACTGCAGGAGCTTTGGCTTCCCCGCACCCGCAGCCAGACTCGCAAGTAGTCTTCGCCGCGGATCGCGAGGTCCCAAAGACTACACTCGGCGAACACGTCGTGGACGAGGCCATCGTCTCGGCCTTGAACACTTATTCCGACCCAGTTGCTGCTATGGTGTCTTTACGTCCTGAAACTGCAGCTCTTCTGGCTGAACCTCGTCTCTTGCATATTCGGGGCGAAGAGAAGGCGGAATGGATGACTGAAGGCGACAAGCTGCGCCTCCGCCAACGCGGTCAGAAGTTCGTAGACATCACCGACCATCAGGACTTTTACGCGGAGCAGGCGATGGCTTCGGTTTCTGGAGATCCCAGTAAGTCTTCCTGTCTGGCACAGTAATTCTTGTTAGACTAACCCCCTCAGACCTTCCCAAGCTGTCCCATAAAGGTCTCGTGAAACCGCTGTTCTCGCAAATTGAGACGCAACGAATGCACGATGTCCTGCAGCACATGACCTCCTACTACAACCGATATTACGGTGACTTTCACGGCGAACAGAGCTCTGAATGGCTGCACGACCATATTGCTGAGGTATTTCCTCCCCTACAGCCACAATCCTTGGGCATGAACTTACTGAACCAAGATCATCTCCAACTCGCCTTTCCGCACCCACATCTCTCTCGAATACTTCACCCACCCCTTCCCCCAATCTTCAATTATCGCACGCTTCGAGCCTAAAGTCCGCAGCTTTTCTCAACCTTTGACCATTATTGGCGCGCACCAAGATTCGGCCAACTATCTCTTTCCGCTGTTGCCCGCGCCTGGTGCTGACGATGACTGCTCTGGCACTGTCAGTATCCTCGAGGCCTTCCGCATTCTGGCCGAGAATGGCTACACGCCCAAGGATGGGCCTGTGGAATTCCACTGGTATGCAGCTGAAGAGGGCGGGCTACTGGGAAGTCAAGCCATTGCGCGGTATAAGAAGGAGCAAGGTGCTAAGATTGGTGCCATGATGGAGTTTGTATGTCATCCGACAATTTGTTCTTCCATTTTGCAATACTAACATCTGCAAAGGATATGACGGCTTTTATTGCCCGTAATGCCACCGAGACCATCGGCTTTGTTGCAACCCAAGCCGATGCAGCGCTCACAAACTGGACGGTCAATCTCAGTCGAGAATACATTTCCATTCCAGCGGAAGTCTATGAACTTGGCCCGTAAGACCCCAAAGTTTCCCCAGAGACACGCCAGGTACTAAATGATTTATTAGCAACGCTGGATCCGACTACATGTCCTACACCAAGCTCAACTACCCCGCTGCCTTTGCCTCTGAAGGCAACCCGCTCGCTGGGGGTTCTTTCCCGGGTGAAATGGACCCCTATGTTCACGGCATCAAGGATAGGATGGACGTTGACGATGAAACGGGCGTCTTCTCTATCGAAGTAAGTTGACCGCATTTCCCCTGTCCTTATCTTGCTGACGATTTGCCAGCACATGGCTCGGTTCTCCGAACTGGCTATTGCGTTTGTTGTCGAGCAGGCTGGGTGGGACAATTCATGGAGGTAGAGTATACTCAGAAGTTATTTCAGCTTCATAGCATGTAGAGCTGCTATATAGTTATTATACTTACAACATACCAATATACCGAGATCTTGACGAAAATAATTCTCTTATAATCGTAATCAATCTGAAACTGATGCGCCTCTAATTCAATGAGTACACTAGGATATGATCAAAACAATCCACGTACAGATACACCTGACTATCAACCTGCTGTATACGAATCAGAAAGTATTCATCACACCATGCATTGAATGGATGACTAATGCCCCGATCACTCAAATCGAGAATGTTTATGTTACGCCCTTGTTCTCTCCTACTTCAATTTAATCATATAACCGCTTGTGATAAACATGCGCATATATTCGCCCCCATTCAAGGCGATCCGGAATACCCTAGCAATATGGCCGAGAAAGACAATTCCAGCACCCCTCTCGAGCCGACGTTATTCCAATCAACATCACTACCAACCTCCTCTGTCTAATATCATCGGAAACCCCAAAGACTTCTTCCGATATACCAGTGGACGATGGCTCTGGGATGAACAGCAACAGCTCCAAGAGAGATACCGTGAATTCAACATCCTTGAACTGCAGAATATTGCCATACAAGCGTCATGTTCTAAATCATGTCTCATTATGGGAAAAATAGGGGAAGGATCATATAACAAGTCTTTCAAGCTTACTATGGACAATGGGAAGACGGTTATCGCTCGGATACCAAATCCGAATGCTGGACCGGCATATCTGACGACTGCTTCCGAGGTTGCTACAATGGATTTTGTGAGTTTCTTTCACCTATTGATCTTGCCAATTTGCCCTTTCATGCTATTTGTCTGACTTGGATTCTAGTTGAGGACCATACTACACATTCCAGTTCCCAAAGTCCTCGCGTGGAGTTCGGCTGTCGATTCTACGAACAGTGTAGGTGCCTAGTATATTATCATGGAACATGCACCCGGAAGCAATCTTGCAGACGCTTGGACGGACATGGACCTTGAGCATAAGGTCCAGACGATGGAGGATCTAGTAAGCATCCAACAGAAGCTGCTATCCTTGAGATTCTCTGTGTTTGTATACCCATCATCAAGGAACCAACTTTTGTATGTCTTCTAACTTTATCAGACACGGTTGTCTTTTCTACAAGACAGACGCACCCCCTGGATCTCAGCCTGCAATTGTTGTCGGAGACAACTATCCACCTGAAGTCAGGCAGAATATTTCCGAGAAGTTTTCCATCGGACCAGTTGTAGATCCAACCTTTTGGAGCAATGGAAGAGAAAACATGGATATTGATCGTGGGCCATGTACGTCTCCTGCCGGTTTCTCAAATATGGTCTCCCCTATTAATCAGAACAGGGACTTCCGCACTCGATTACATACAAGCCCTCGCCAATCGAGAAGCCTCCTGGATTGCTAAACACGTAAAACCATGCTCACCAAACGATCCTTTATTCACCTCCCACAGTCAAAATAATCCCGCAGAACACATCTCCCTTCTCCGAAAATACCTAACCGTCTCTCCCCACCTAATCCCACACGACAAAGACATCAAAGAGTCATTCCTATGGCACACGGACCTCCGCACCCCTAACATCTTCGTCGATGACACCGGCCACATCACCAGTATCATAGACTGGCAAAGCACCTGGACAGGCCCATTATTCCTCGAAGGCTGTCATCCGCAGTTCCTCGACTACAACGGAGAAATCATCCTCAAACCACCTAAGAACTTCAAGCACCTGGATGAAGATACCCAAAGAGACCTCAGAGAAAAGATCTTTAAATCAATTCTACTATACCTCTACGAGAATAACACCGCGAAGAAAAACCCACTCCTCGACAAAGTCCTCCGCTACCCAAACGGCAAGATACTAACCCATCCGATCCACTTCGTAGGAAATACATGGGATGGAGATATCTTACCACTACGGGAACCATTAATTCGGATCCAGAAGTAAGTGTCGCCATATCCCCCACATACTACTCACACAATACTAAACCACATCCGAAGAACCTGGACTTCCTTGAAACACCCCACAAAAGAATGCCCCATCACCTTCACCCCCTCCGAAATCCACCAACACCACCAAGACAGCGAAGGATGGAACGAAGTACAGGATTTCTGGGACGCGATGTCCGGAATCCTAAGCAGGGATGGCTGGACCTCGCATGAGACATACGATCAGGCGGTTTCTATCTATTCTCAGCTACAGGCTATTGAAAGGGAATCTTCTTCTTCTTCTTCTTCTTCTTCTTCTTCTTCTTCATAGTCAAGACATGATGTATAATACCTGACAGACTCTAATTCCCAACTCCACTGCACCTAGTATGCCATTCGAACAATCTCGATCTCATTAAGAAAGGTGGTAGTACTGCCTGCTAAGTATCTGCCCTTCACGACATCTCCATCCTCAACCCTTTCCTCTATCCATCCTGATCTTTAACCACTATGTTGCGTCAGTGATCCAATTGCAACAAAATAAAGACCAGAGAGAGAGAGAGAGAGAGAGAGACCTCATCCATACAACCATCCTATCAATTACTAGGTACTGACCCGTAGTGCCCTACCCAGACATCCGAACTACTACTGACTAACCAAACAATAGATAAACGAATCTAATATACGAGAATCTCCAATTCCTACTCCCATAACCAATCAATCAATCAATCAATCCAAAGATCCCACAGCGCTACAGCAGTAATACCACATCTACTAAAACCAATAGAAACTACAGATCTGGCAGTACTGGTAACTGAAGTAATATAGTATATTTTCAAATCCGGTACCATACTAGTAGCAACTAGAACTGAACTAACTAGTGATAGAGACTGGGGAATCTCCGTATTGATCGCTGTGTCATTGATTAATTAACATTCCTTTCCTCTCCCACATTGGCGGTGCTAATCCAGGCTGGGTTTACATTCTAGTATTACTTGACTAATGACTTTAATGCGGGGAGGTGGCATACGCGATGTGTTCTGTTACTACGGTGTTTAGTTAGATCTACAGAATCCAGGGTATCTAGTGAGAAACTATCAAGTAAAATGAAGCGAGGAATGGATTGGATATTCATGACTGAGTACGGGCGTGGAAAATACTACGACAAACACATGCACAAATACTACAAGGCCAGCCTTGCGGCTAATCATAAGCTAAATAAATATTGCTAAGATACAGTGTGGCAGAATGGCAAGATTCGTGAGCAAAGGTCAGGTTCCGTCAGACAATCACATTACGGCATTTTCATCTCCAACAACGAATCCCTTTCGGGTATCCGGATATAACATATAATGAACCCCCTAGGACCAGATCAAATAGGAAGAATAGTCAAAGGTTTTCGGCTTTAGAACTTTTCCTTTCTGCTCTTGCGCCTTTCTCCCCATGCGGAAAAGAAATTGGCCTCCTGCCGACGCCCACTATGAAAAACCATGCAGATGACGGGTCCCGACTTCACCTCCTCCAATCGATCCCCCGAGTTTCCACGGGGGTGTGTTCGTTCAGGTGGGGAACGAGATTGTCATTTAAGCAGCAGCGGGAGCAGCGTTCTCCTGAGCCGGAGTTTCGGTCGCCTGCTCAGTAGTCTCGGCCTCAGCAGGGGCGATAGCGTCGTCCTCCTTGCCGGGGCTGTCGATGGCGACCTTGACGGCGATTTCACGACCCTCAATCTCCTTGCCGTTCATCTCCTGAACAGCCTTGTTCTGGAGCTCCTCGGAGCCCAGGGTGACGAAACCGAAACCACGGCCCTTACGGCGCTCGTTGCGAGCCTGGAGCTTCTTGATCATGAAACGGGGAATGGGACGAAGAGCAATCTTGGCAGAGACGGGCTGGTAGTCGGCAAAAATCTCCTTGAGCTGTGGGGAAATTAGCATGTTGCTGTGTTTTGTGACTTCATCGTCCGTACCTTGTCTTCGGTCAGGTCATAAGGAAGGTTAGCGACCATGACCTTGGTCTTGGAAGGAATACCATCCTCGGGAGGACCGCGCTGCTTCTGGGGACGAGGAGCACGGGGCTTACCGGCCTGCTTGGACTCGGCAGCAGCAGCGGTCTCGTTCTGGTTGGTGACCTCAGTCAGAGGAGCAGCCTGACCGGGAACGTTGGTGGGCTCGGCAGCCTCCTGACCGTTCTGAACTGGGGCCTGCTACATGGGATATTAGCATTCAATTGGATGGGAAAATAATTGACGAGTCACTTACAGAGCGACCAGCACGGGGCAGACGGCCTCCACGACCACGACCGCGACCGCGGCCACGGCCACGGCCACCAGCCCTCTTGCGACCCTCGTTACCGCTGGCACCCTCACCGCCACTTGTAGCACCCTCGGCCTTGGCCTCGGCGGGCTCGGGCTTGCGGGCAAGCTGCACAGAGACCTTGCGCTGGAGGATCTCCTTTCCAGACAGCTCCTCAATAGCAGCGGTGGCCTCCTGGGCAGTGGCGAGGTCCACGAAGGCGTAGCCAACGGGACGGTTGGTGCGAGGGTTCACGGGGATGGAGACGCTCTCACTGTGAAAGAGGCATTGTTAGATTCGGTGTTACTTCCCGCATAAGAATGTAAATAATCAAGGGGGTTTCAGAGATGGAGCTCTGAAGAATTGGCGTGCCTGCAGTAGTAGTCACATACCACTGCTGCGCGGTATTACCGTCGGATGGCAGCAAGGGGTGTAGGAAACGTGGCTCTCGCCGGCCCCCCGAATCGCTTGGACCAGCCTAACGGAGCTTAGACCAACCGGGAGGTGAAAGGCCAGGTGGAACAATAACAAAGCAAAGTAACTCGAAAGACTTACATCTTGTAGTTCTTGAAAAACTCCTTCAGCTCCCCCTCAGTGGTCGCATAAGCGAGGTTCCCAATGTACAACCGACGTCCTTCATCGGCACTGGCAGCGGCAGCGTCCGTGGACTGCGCAGGGGCGGGAGCAGTGCCGTTGGTAGTAGCCTCGGGGGCGGTAGTGGCGGGAGCAGAGGCGACGTTGTCGGTAGTGTTCTCGACGGCAGTAGACATCTTGATGGCTGAGGACGCAACGGAGTTGAGCGTGGAGAGAATTGAACGGTGGTTTGAGTTGCGCGCGGGGAAGTCTTGACCGGGTTTGTGTGCGGTTAAGACAAGGACTCAGGAGTAGCTAAAGGCTGCCTGTACTTGAAATTCCTTGGGAAGCAAATGGGAATGGGAATAGCTTGAAGAGGGGGGGAGATAGGAGGAAAAGGGTAGCTTGGTGCCCTAGATACGAGAGTTGACTTGGGGGAAATCTGGTATTGAAACTGATGAAGATTTACCTTGAGAGGAAGGATGAAGTCGACGGGGGGGGGGGAAAGGAGAAGGTGAGAGAAAAAGGGCAGGCAGCGAGGGCGGTGGCGGGCCTATGCCGAAGGGGGCAGGTTGCTGCCTGAAGATGCCTGGATCAGCCCAGATCTGCCTGAAGATGCCTTGGAGCTGGCCAGCCGTACCAGTTCCGTACGACGCTAGACTGCATTGGGGTGCCCGACGTGGACTTTCCGTCCGGCGGTCTGGGCGGCCCTCAGGCACCTTCCCTGGAGCAGTTTAGACGCGATGGAGCAGCTGGAGCCCTTTGCAGGGGATCTGACATCACCGGTTGTTGACTCACTCCTTCATGAACCTTCTTCGATTAACACTAGTGGTTGTTGGGGAGAAACATCGTTGCTTCCTGAACAACTTCCCTCCCACGTGAAATACGACACTCCCAAAAAAACAAAACAATGACAATGATTTGTAGGGAATACACCTCCTCAAAATTTACAACACAATGGTATCATTACTGACTAACTAACTAACTGACCTGCAGTCGCCAGTTCATCCTTAGCATTAGTCAGGCTGCCCGCGAGCCCCATCCCCACTTGCCAACCAACTTGTATCTGGCCAGATCGCCCTCTCCCGTCATCGCCACTCCATCCATTTCCACCCGGCAGTTCCCCCTTCGTCCCAATCAGTTGCTCCCCTGTTTGTTGATGATGGTCGTAGTAGTACCGGCAATATTTCACCCAATTGAGGCTTCAATTCCTTGACTGTCACCACCCATTTTCTTTTTTTATTGTAGCTCAAACATAGGGTCTGTGAAAGCTCGATCAATCAACTGCAGAATTGTCGTCTGTCACTCCTGTATGCATCCTGCAAACCCGATTTTCCCCCCTGCAGCCGAGACATCAAGCACATGACGCACCCCGTCAATCACCCTTCAACCAATCTATTTCCGTTCCACGAAATCGCCCGATTCCCGCCCAATCCCAAACAATCCCCATGATGTTCTTACCTGCAACTGCCCGGGAAGTTCCATTATTGGCCTTGAAGTCTTAGCGACCTGTATTTTGGTGAGTAGGGGTTATATATTTTTGCGCGCAATGCGAACATACATCAACACTGGGTATCCTATCTTGGGTGATCATTTGTTTTGACTTATCATACCATCATACTAATTAAATAATTTTTGGCAGTAACCTCTTCACTTGTCAGGATGTTTGGGCGATTTATTTGGTACTGCCTGCCAACATGCAACCTTTAGTTTCAATTTCCCCTCTTTACCCCTCTCACTGTTCGGATCCTTTCAACAAATCCGGTAGTAATATCTCATTTCTATATCATAACGTCCCAGTTACACTGCAGTCTTATACTTCCCTGCCCTAGTAAGAACCAATCTCTCTTCTGGTTGCCACAACTCAGCGGACTTCAAACCCGCCTCTTGTCTTCGATTTACCAGTGAAGACTGAATGGAACGACAGATCAATTCTCAAGACAAGATTCATCGCTAGGGATTGCGGTGGCGAGTAGTGAAATCATACAATAGAAATTAAATTACGATAGAGTTGAGATTCGATCTTCGTATCCGACAACATAGGTATTACCTGCTTGTGATTAGGTTAGCGTTCAAGATAGTGTGCTTATCGGCAGCTGTCCGCATATTTGCTTCTGCCGTTGTTTCATTCGTTGGCCTCGAAGATAATTTCTTTTTGTTGATTACGAGACCGAGTGTGGGTCTACCTTGATATATTAATAGAACGTCTATACACCTTCACTGGTGGCAGTTTAGTTCTACTACTGCCCAATTTTCCGAACTTGGGCACTATAGTACCCATATTACCCATATAACAAGAGCGCCTTCAATGAAGGCCGAGAAAACATGTCCACGTATTTCTACTCATTGATATATATATATTTTTCGTCCAGATTCTCAGCGAGTTACTGTAGATGTTGGCAAAAAGTCCTGTGAGCGGTCAGGTCGTAGAGAAATTTAACGCTGGACATTAACAGAGGATTGTTAGTGGATGTCTCTAGGAAAGACAGTATTGTCAGTACCCTGCAGAGGCAGAGAAGATCAGTGAACTGCGACAGATTATTGCTGATATAGAGTAGCGGGTCGGACACTTGTTGATTAGGTGACATGGTTAGGTAGCTGTGCGACAGCTTGGAGTCTGGTTGTAGGGATGTCTTCAGCCATCGATGCTGTGCGTTGTCCACTAGAACGTCTTCTTCTGCACTATAAATGCGATGCTGATCTTGCAGCGGCCTAATTGTATAAACCTGCCTAGGATTATACAAAGTAGATCCAATGAACGGAGACAGTCCTTTTTGGAATTGACCCCCTCATAATCTCCGATGGGAACACACAGGAGATCCGCGTCGGGAACGAGAAAACGAGCGTAAATGTTCAATTGTAAGTGTACAGATCAGGTCACTATCCAAGCCAACCTTGGTTAGCACTCATGGGGGGAATGTGTGCCTTACCACGTGCTCAAGAAGAGTCACGGGGCCGGCCGCAGCGCACTTTGAAAGATATTCGAGCAAGTAACTCCTCAATATACTCACTTTCCTTATCTCGTTCCAACAAAGGTAACTCTGAAGAGACAACACACGTTTCTGCATTGCTATTAGATCAATTGATTATGGAATCTAAGCTCCCTGCAACAAGCAAAACTCTTTGCTCAACGCTGTGGACATTGATTGAAACACAGCGATAATTATCCAAGTCTAGAGGGTTCCGTTATGTGCGGCCCCTTGGAGGAATAAGTGGCCGCATCAAGCGTTGACATCAATTTGGCTAGTGCCCACATAGTATAGTGCAGACATGTGTGGGATGGCGTTCTCTGTCAAATCTCTGACCAAGATAGAAGACTCGCTGATGAAGAATGTTATAGCTTCCAAGTGCACCACTCGGCTCTTTCGAGAATATATGAAGCCCTTCTTCGGTCCCCGGATACACTGTTGGGTGGGTTCACAGATCGAACCTGAATCCTGACATCCACCACGCTATAATTGCTGGCCGAGGAATGTTCGTTTCAGACGCTGTAGTGATTTTCAAAACTTGATGCGTACAGAAAGAATCACGGCCTGGTAAGCTGAAGCCCTCATAGGATACTCGGAAATATCTACGTTCGTCATAGGGCGGCTAGCTCATTATGTATTCGCAGAACTGCAGTCAAAACTATAGGACTTACCTAAATCTCCGTCGGAATGAGAGTTGCCACTCTAACATTAGTGGATAAGAACGGAACTGGACCCCGCATCGGCACTAGAGTGGAAACTAAATGCTGACCCTTGCATATGCGCTGAACCAGAAAGAGGTTTAGCATGCTTTTGAAATATGTTTCAATTCCTTAATCTCCATCATGATCTTAAAGCTGGGTGGTTCACTCTCCTAAAAATATGGACATATTCTCGGTTCTGTCGGAGTTAACGGATATTGGGGGAGTTAAGCGGTCATCACGGCTAGCGTGTAAGCTGCCCGCATAGGCGACCTGTGGTACCATAGTGTGAGACTACACTGGAGGCGAGAAGTTACAACTTCACAAAGCAGTGGAAACTCGAATCCCAAGCTGCAAATCAATTGCTACAATGGATACTCGGCAAAAGAAAGGGTCCATTCCGAGCCCGTGCCGGACTGTCCAGGATCCACCCGGAAGCAGAGCCATGGGCGATGTCATAACCCTACAGCTGTTCCTATAAGAACTGCTTCCAGTCCTACCTGCAAACATTTTCAGATTTTCAAGATTCACACACAATTAGAACAATCAACACTACCAACATCATTCGTCAACATGGTCAAGACACTTCCCTTCCAAGACATCCAGGTCCCGTCACCCGGCTTTGGTGCCATGGGCCTCAGCTTCGGCTTGGGCTCCAACCTCAGTCTTGAAGAAGCAGAGCCCGTTCTGCTGAAAGCTATCGAGCTTGGCTGCACTTTCTGGGATACTGCTGTGAGTTTAGCCGATCAACTCCTTGAGTAAGATGTGAAAGACTAACCCATGGACTCAGGTTATTTACCAAGCGGGTGTGAACGAAAAACTTTTGGGAGATTTCATTCGCAAGCACAATGTGCGCGACAAGATCTTCAGTATGTACATGTGTCACCCAGTAATACAATCTGGCACTGACCCAATGCAGTTGCCTCCAAGTGCGGGTTCAATGTCGAAAGCTTTACCGTCACCAACTCCGCCTCACATATCAAGGAATACATTGAAGGAACTATTGAACGACTAGGGTTCACACCTGACCTGTATTACCTCCACCGTATCGATCCTAGTACGTAAAATGTACCCATGTCCTCTTCCAGACTGGCTGACCAAGACAGACACCCCTCTCGAGGAGTCCATCCCGGCTCTGGATGAGATCCGCAAGGCAGGCAAGACCAAGTACATCGGTCTTTCAGAATGCTCTGCTGCAACTCTGCGCAAAGCCAACTCCAGTTAGTTTTACTGTCTGACTTCTATCACTGTTCAATGTCTAACTTTTCCCAGTTGCCAAAATCGACGCCGTCCAAGCCGAATACTCAGCCTTTGAGACCCTGCACGAGACGGACGGTCTGATCGACACCGTCAAGGAGCTGGGTGTGGCGTATGTGGCCTACAGTCCTCTGGGACACGGCTGGCTTGTGGACGACTTTCCCTTCAAGACGCCCGAAGACTTTGCGCCTGACGATTCCCGTCGCGGTTGTAAGTTGCCTTGCCCATTCAGGATTACTTCTTAGTTATATGCCTACTAAACGTGGATAGTCCCCAAGTTCCAAGGTGAAAACTTCTACGCCAACAAGAAGATCGTGGATGAGATCAAGAAAATCGCAAGCAAGAGAGGCTGTTCGATCAGCCAAGTGGCCCTGGCGTGGGTTGCTGCTCAAGGCATGATTGCAATTCCCGGCACAACCAAGGCGCACCGGTTGGAGCAAAACTGGGCTTCTCGGGATATCGACCTGACTGATGAGGAGAAAGCCGAGATGCGCAAAATCATTGATGCCGCCAAGCCGCAGGGAAATAGATATAATGAGCGTCAACAGGCTATGGTTGGGCACTAAGCGGAGCCGGGTCTTTGGGGTGGGGATATAGTATATATTTCTGTCGAGTCAGATTAAACTTCTGTTGATTTTTGAGAATTGAAGGTTATTGCAGGGGTAGAGTATTGAATGAATATACGATTTGTATATAGCATCGATACTCATGCAACAAGGCCAGATTATGAAATTCTTTGTGATTCAGTAGTAGTGGAGGATTACGAGAGGGCCCAAAGAGTTGACGATTGGGGATCCAGCAATGGGAGACGCACGGTTGTTGCCCAAGGCAGTCCACGGGGGGCTAGACCGCAGTTGGACTGGACGGTGCCATTGAAGTTGGTGAACTGACTAATTGATTACTATCTTTGTGCTTCAGAGAATTGCAGCTCACAGAATTAAAATTCAGGTTAATATATACACCGATGCATAAACCAAGATGTGAAAGAACAGCGCACAGCTGCAAGTTTCTTCCACTGGAGGAACAAAGAAAGACCCCCGACAAGCCTTGGAGGATCGACGAATCCACTTGGAAACTAACTTTGGTGATGCTGACTGGCTTAGTCACGACGTAACCACGGCAGCTTCCTTTCCTGGCAGCAAATCCCATCCTCCAATGAATAAATTAGCCTTTGCGGCCCCTTTCGTTTTCACTTTCCATCCTTCGCCTCTTGAATATTTTTACCTTTCCTTTCCTTTCCTTTCCCTCCCTTCGAGAAAACCTCATCGTCCATGTGAGATTCTTCGTGCACGCCGTCTTCAATGGACCCCATCGAGCCCGTCAACGGCTCGCCCGATCCCCACGAAGGCCAGCCACCGTCGGCCACGCCCTCCCCCGGACCGACGTCATACCCCCGACAACGTGCGGCCTCGCTGCGTTCTCGCCGCCCGTCCATTCGCCTCCAACGCCTGCCCTCGTTTGAACAGGCGACTTTGTCCACACCCCGGTCACAGCCATCGCAACAAAATGGCGATACCAGCAGAACTGCTGGTGTCGCTCTGTCCCCTCTTCCTTCCATCCCAGCAGCTTCCGCTGAAGACGAGTCATGGCAGGGCAACCGCCGTCGCAGCAACTCGGAGCCCCGACCTGGGCGATGGTCTACGCCCAACCCGGCTGCTCTGGCACGGGTGACCACGGGCGGTCAGATGCGCCCGGTGCAAGAGGAGGCGTCGAGCCCGATCGTTTCCTCCACATCAAACCAACGAATGCCGGAGGATGTCCCTCCGCTACCAGAGATACCGAGACGGGGGAGTCGAACCCCCATGCGATGGGCAAGTGGAGTGGGTGGAAACCGGTTCACGCGCAATCGCGCGTCGACGGTCAGTGGAAGTGTCCCGGCTCAAAACCATGAGGTGGACGACGAATATCGCTCTCATATTGTTGATGTCCTGGACGTCATCGGTAAGCTATCCACCATACCAAATGGTTTCGTGGTATAGTAGCCTAATATATTCCAGATCCGGAAGTGTCGGCCTTATCTACCCTTACGAATGTTCAGAATTCGTTGTTCATCCCTAATCTAGGGCCTTTGTTGAATCGCAACCAGACTTATACGCTCTCACCGCCATCGCCTATGAGAGAACTGGAATCAACAAGTGACGAGGAACGAGCGGATGAGATAAAGGAGCCTGAAGTTCGTCCATCTGTGGAGCATACCCTTACGTCTGTTATCGGCGAGGGGGAGGAGCCTCGGTTTGCTGTGCTGCCTGAGGGGAGCAACCTTGCGGGCTGGAGCCCGGAAGAAATCGAAGAGCTTAATGACCATGTCCGGCACATGCTGCATTCCCGACGATCAAAGTTCAAGCGTTCGATGAAGGGGTTTAGAAAATATGTATCAAAGCGTGAGTGACGACGTTTTCAACCCTCAATATTAGCTGCTGACGTTCTTCCCGCAGCTCTTGGATTTCTGGTTACTCTATATGCCACACTCATCACACTTTTTGGTCTTGCCTGGGTACTCTTCCTCATTGGTACGTGACTGCAATTCACCCAGCGAATCATCGAGCAGGACACTAACCCATTATCAGGCTGGATCAACGTCGGAGGCAGGCAGTCCTACATTATTAACGTCATCGACAACGTCCTTGTCGCACTATTTGCAATCATGGGTGACGGGCTGGCCCCGTTCAGAGCCATCGACACCTACCACATGATCTTCGTAGCTCGATACACGTTCCTGACATGGAAGATCCGGCGCAAACGACACCTTCCCGATCTCAAGAACAAGAACGACCTTCCATCACGACGAGAAACAGATGTCGACGTCGAACTCGGCGACACCCCGAAGGGTGAAGAATACGAATTCACCGTCCTCGATCCCGTGAGACAACTAAAGCTCATCCACCATCAAAACAAGCTCTCTAAATCCCACACCTTCTACAAGCCCCACGAAACCTTCACCCACTACGCCTTCCCCATGCGCCTCCTCATCGCCATCGTCGTCCTTCTCGACTGCCACTCCCTATTCCAAATCGCCCTAGGCACCTGCACTTGGGCCATCAGCTACCACGTCCGCCCCTTCGCCCTAACCACCGTCATCCTCTGCTGCTCTATCTGCTGTAACATCACCGGCGGTGTCCTCATCATGATCGGCGACCGCATGACTCGCAAGAAAGACGTCGTCGAGCGTCTCTTCCGTCAGCAATTAACCGAAGAAGCAATGAAGAAGATCCGAAAGAAGAAGCGGAAAGAAGAAGAGAGACGCAACGCTGAGAATAGCGGCGTGTCACGTTCCCATTCTATCTCTTCCCAGCGAAAGCTGTCACTTTCACAGCCGAGAGAAGACGAGTATGAATCATAAGACGCTATTCAGTTCAGAAGCACACGCACATCCATCTTGTTTGCTTGCACGTTTCACGACCTTTACGATGACCCCATATATGTTAGTTATTATCAATGATATCCCCAGCACCCTTATTGCTCTTGCCCTTTTATTTCTGTTTATATATCTGCTTCCACCGAACAAAAACACGATGTTCGGTTCGATTTCGTCAATAGATGATTTGATGGATGGCGTTTTGTACTACTATCATATTTATATATATGTCAAGTGTATATAATATTACGAGCAGATTGCTTGCTTGCTTGCTCTTCCTAGCTATGTTTCTGCCATTTAACAGACATTTGGCTACGTACTCTGCGATACTCGCTTGATGTGCATATATACATTGCAGTATTAACAAGACGAGAGGTGCTCTTTCTGATGATATTCATACATACTACTTGACATATTTGGTTGAATTTAGTAGTCTTACTATTACACCATAAACCTAATATACTGAATGACAATCCTACCCACCCCCATCACCGATCGTGAAATCAGAAAGTATGACTCGAAATAATATTTATATAGACATGTAGATAGTTGGTGCTCATGTACAAAGTGCTCTTCTTTTCCCACAGAGCTAAGTAAAGTAGTAATCACACACAGTTCAGACCGGGGAGGAATATGTATATAGAGACATGAAAAAAAAAGAGGAAATAACAAAAAGAGAAAGAGTGAGTGACTGAATAGATAGAATAAACAAATGTCTCGCTCAGGATACTTTAAAAACTAAGCATACAAATCCCAGATTGATGCTCGAATTTTGAATCCGACTGTATGATGAGAAGGAATACCGTGAAAGGGGAGAATGTAACCGCCCTAAACACCGCAACTCGCTGACAAGACGAGGAAGGAAGATAGAAAAAGAAAAAAAAAAAAACGAAAATGGTGGTAACGAGGGACGTATGGGATGCTGATGTCACCATACAATGTGAATATAGCTTGATGCTTTACCTGGTTCTCCATGTGTGTAGAGATGGGGTTGTTACTTTTTTGCTTCGGCCTTACAGCTCGCTGTGGACGACTGCTTGGTCCGCTGCAGGCTGGGATCGTCGGTCGAGGAGGATCTTCTCGAGAGTGTCGAGCCTTTCACGCGTAGTGCGAATAGCATGGTCCATCTCGAGGTCGGACATTTTTTCTTCGCTGACTTTGCTGGCCAGCGCACGTTCGCTCTGGACTTTGCGAGAGTATTGCTGAGTCCGAGAGCCCGTCGACCGACTAACGGTGGGTATGGCTAGTCCGTCCATCCCAACCCTGTCTTCTAGCCAGCTCCAGAGCTCGCTTTCTTCCCGCCGCCACATTTCCTCATACGCGGCCAGACGCTGGGGTAAAGAGTAACCAGGGCATCCGATGTCGTGGGATACCACGGATGGCTGGGACGGGCGTCGGAAGAAGAGCAAGAAGAGCAGAATGCCGACTAGTACAATGGCGACGTTTCCGCTCAAAAGAGGCTTGACCGTGTCCACAACAGGTCCAAGCACTCCATGGATCGGCTCCAAAACTCCCCAGGAATTCGCCTGCTGTGCTCGTTCCTCCTCCGCTGCTTTGGCAGCAGCAGCCGCTGCCTCCTGAGCGACCTCGCTCTTCTTGCGTCGTCCCTTACCCTTGCCTTTACCGCCACCCGTGCGGCCACGAGGAACAACAGCAGCTTTGAGGGCGGCAACCAAGTCATTTCCAAACGCAGTTTGACCGTCAATCGCACCCTTTTCAATGGGACCTGCTTTCTGTTAGCATAGCTGTAGTGGGGCATTTGACGCAGTGGACCTACCCTTGAGCCAACTCTTTCCCGACCACTCGATGGTACATGTCATGAGGAATCGTGTCTGATTGTTCGGCGCCCATGTGAAGAGGTACTTGGTCTTGGTCAAGAAAACATTACCGCTGGGGACGTCGGGTGTCTGGGTGCCCAGGGTAACAAGTACGGCCTTTTCCAAGTCAAGGAAATCCAGCGTTTCAGTACTGATACATTTTGTCTGCTTGGGACCAATGGATCCGTTCAGTGGCTTGATATACGAATAATTCCGTGTGCGGCTGTCGTTGGTGAGACCCTTGTTTCCAGTTTCAAATTGGAGCTCTCCCGATTTTTGATTTTCGACAAGGAACTTCGTCATGAACGCACCAGATTGCGCTCCGAACACGTAAGAGTAGACTTTTCCGAGAGGCGCTGGGATCACATCATCCTTGACCACCTTATCGTACTGGCCTGCAGGATCAGTATACTCGGTGGGAGGATGAGTTGGCGGGCCAGGGAAGTCAGTGTCACCATCAGCGGGTGAGCCAGACTTGCTGCCTTTTCCATCACCGCTGGAGTTGGCTCCGGCCTGCCCAGCCCCATTGGCATTGGCAAGAGCGCCCGATGCCTTGCGGCTAACAGGCTTGGTAGGCATGGACTTGTCACTCCCGTTGACGCTGGCGCCGGCAGCTTCGAAGAGGCTATCAGCATTGTCGCCTTCTTCATCCTCATCGTAGATCTCATCTTCTTCCTCACTCTCATCATCACTTTCACCGGCCTTCTCGGTCTTGTCTCCTGTGCCGTCCGTGACCCTGGTTCCATTGGCAGAACTCTTGAGAGAAGGGTGGTTGATTTTCCAGATGTTAACCATGAGATCATAGGTAGACTCTCGACTAAGAAGACTGCGGAACGTATGCCGAGCATGTAGCGTCTGGATAGCTATGGCGTTCGGGAACACCATCGCAGTGGACTCCTTTTCTATCGCCACGACTTCGTCAAAGCTGATTACGAGGGTGGTCACCCAGCCCAGGATATTACTGGAAAAGCAGATGTGGCCTTCCGAAATGTAGATTCGACCAGCTAGGATGATCTCTCGTTGCAAGGCACAGCTGTAGTCCTCAATCAGGTAATCGTCTTCGGGTACACTGCGGAACAGTTGATGGAAGTCCCTGTTTCGCTTTTTACTGGCAACAGCAAAGCCAGTCAGGCGGGGCATGCTGGCATTGGCAGCCGGGGCACCCAAGGCAATAGCACTGGCACCAATTGCACCAAGCGTCGATGTAGTTGCTGCTGACGACCCACGGTGCCGGCGCCGGGCAAGCCGGCTTCGCACGCTTCCGCTTCGATAGGGCCGAGTATGGCCAATCTCCCCATCGAGTATACTGCCACTGGGTGGAGTTTGGTCGCCAGCGCCCTCCTTCGTAAAAGAAGCACTGGACTGTAGGTCGAGACCGTCATCTGTCGAAGGAACCAACGACGTCTCCGATGGCTTTTCATAGGCCATTGTGACTGCTCGGGCTGCACGACTATCCTCAAGTCTGGCTGCTTCTTCATCACGTTGCGATACTTTGCGCTTCTCCAAGGGCAAGTCTGGTTTGGTGATCACAACGCCATCCGGCGTGGAGACAGAACCACCCGGGGGTATGGCGATATCCAGATGGCTAAAGTCCAGGTCTCCAGATCCCAGAGTATCGACGGCCAATGGCTTTTTCTCTTCTGCTTTATTGTTGATGGGCTGGCTGGGGCCTGGCGCTCCCTCAGCAGAAGGCTGGTTCTCAGCTTCATTCAACCCTCCTTGTGCAACATTGCGACCCTTTGACTGAGAGTTCAGACTGCTGCTCAGGGTCGAGGCTGCGTTCTGTGCGGCGGAGAAGACGGATGAGAAGAACCCGGTTTGCATGGGGCCCGGTGATTTTGCGCTCGCTTTGGTCTCTTCAATCGTCGGTCCTATCGCGGATATGGAGTTCGACAGCTTGCTGGGCTTGTGGCTCGCAGCGGAGGCGGACCGCACACGCCGGTGGGAGATCATATTTCCCGAAGGGCTGACAATGATCCCGGCTGGTGAATCTTTCGAGTGGATAGAATCAGGCGACCTAGTCACGTCTGGCGAGGTGAAAAGCCTAGGAAATTCGGTATTCGGGGTGGGAGGAGTCACGGTGGTCTGCGGGTGCGGAATGGCGGTATGCGGGGGTGTTCTCGGAGCGGGAATTTCTAGAGAAGGGAGAGGCTTGTCTTCCTTGAGATCGGTGCGAATGGGAGCTGGCAAAGGCGGGGGCGGTTCAGCAACAGTCTGAGCTCTCTTGGCTGATAAGCTGCCTCTTCTACTGCTTTTGGAGCTAGAAGTAGATTCTGCTCGATCGCGGTTAGAGGCTTTCTTATCCGGGTTGGAGCCGAAGGCGTTCTTGAAGCGACGTCCGGGCGAGATGCCCCGTTTCTTTCCGCGGTCCGATGGCACGTTTAATGAAGAGCCATGTTGGCTCGGCGGTCGCTCCGTCTCCTGCTGCGACTCGGGAGCGGCAGCTTCCGCGTTGCCTTTACCATCTTCTTCCGTCTCGTCTACCGATGTGGTCCTTATAAGGGGGGAGGATGAGGTGTAAAAGCCAGCATGGGAGTTGTGAGAAGTGAGAGGGGGTGTTCTTTGGGTCAATCCACGTTAGACATGTAATTTGACTCGCCAATGGCGTACCAATGGAATGGGGACACATGAACTCACCTGTCAGGTTCGGAATCGTCCGTCAGCAAGTTGACAGTGTCATGGTCCGGGGGGCTCAGGTTCTCGTGGCCGACTGATGAGGTGGTGGAAAGGCCGTCGCGCGACTCTGTTGAACGACTCTCCTGGACATCCTTGCTACTCTCTGTCTCCAGCTGGGTGGACGATTCATCGGACTGCTTCTGGTTCTTATCCTTCTTCTTCTTCCGTCGAGCGGCCAAAAGCTTCGAAAATCCGCTGGAGCCTGCCTTGGCGGAATCAGCCTCGCCGGCTTGCGACTTGGGTCGGTCGGAGGTAGAGTCGATTGAGGAACGCCCATTGCTTCGGGACGAACTTCCCATTGTCTCCAGATCAACCGGAGTGGTCTTGGTACGATTCACTTTGCTGATGCTGGGTATATCGGTTTCTGGAACCGGCGGGGGATCGGGGATCGGGTTGGCCTCCATGGTGGATGAGCGAATGGAGGAGCGGGGGGTGGAGGGGAGGACGGGTAGAGACAGAAACGAAAGTGAATGAACAATTGATTCAGAGTTCAAGGGGATATTGGATAGTAACGGCAGTGCGCATGCTAGAGGTCAGAACCGGTCGACGTCTCTAGCAATGCATTGTATGTAGAAAGTAAGGTAACGTCAGCAGAAAAGGAGGGTCGTAGAGGGGAAAGATGGGTCTAACTGCGTCTAGATGGTCGCAGCGCCCGCAGCATGTCCTTCCTCTCACTTCCCTACTGCTGAAGAATTTAGGGAAAAAGATAAGTTAAGGAAAAAGAAAATGGGGGGTGGGTGGGGGGGGAGGAAGGGGTAAAGATGACGATGAGGAGAAGGAAAGCGAAACGAAGGCGCTTCGAAGTGCAACTCCGCAAAGCTGCCAGACCATCGACGGTGAACGGAGCATTACCGCCGGTGACCTTCTTCCGCTCGTATTTCTCCGCTGGGAAGTGTATGTATATCTACAAGGTGGATTTCCGATCGGCAGGGATACAATTACGATAAGGGGTTCTTCTGTAGCTGTAACTTCATATACTCTGTCGTCTTTCCCCTGGAATTGCTTTCTAGATCTCTGAGAATTAATATATCTTAATCGCGATGGTGAAACTTGCCAGTGCTGCAGCTGGTTAATTATAGAACTGCGGCGGTGCCGGAGCTGTCACAGTGTATGCGCCAGTGTATTACGGTCACAACCATACCACGATCCGGAATCAGGGGGTTGCAGCGGTAACAAATAAGGTAGATGCTGGTAGTGGATAGTAGGGGAGGGTACTTATTGGTACTTGCGGGACTGGTTCCATGGATGGTAATGTTACCGTCCCATTGGTACCACCGCGTGATCTGCCCGAAGCGGTGAGGGGATGTCGTCACCAGCGATAGTCCTTCGTCGGCCCTTATCTGAATGTCTTAATCGTTCTTCTCCGATCATATTCAACTCACATTCACTCGCTTTGGGAGGGTGGCTTGTGGTAGTCCACTCCGGAGATTTTACTTCTCTTTTGAGACCTCCACAGCCATGGAGACTGCTCCCCTAACCTTGGTGAGTTCTTCTTGCGCGGCCTCAAGCGTTGTATCTGGCCTGACAGACCCCTTCGGACAAGGCTCATACCCACGCTCGCAATGCAGTTCTCGAGACTCGCAAGTCGAACCCCGTAGCAGCCAGTGAGGAACATGACCTTGCTGCGGGAGAATTTGCCACTGCAGCCCAGAATAGCTCGGATAAAGAGGTACCTATATGACGCATCGCTGCACCTACACTTACACTAGAACGCTGGCTCATCCTCGACTGCACAGGCTCTGCGGACCCTCCACCTGCTAGAACAACATCACAAAAAACTGGCACAGATCCTCCGTTTTCAACATGAGAATCCCCAAAGCAATGCAGGCCCCGGCGCAGCTGCCCAGCTCTCTACAGAATCGGGGGCGAGAGCATCCACCTCCGCTGATCCGCAGCATATCCCACGGCTATCTGGACACCCTCGTCTACCATCGAGAGAGTCATCCTCCATCGCCAGCAACCTAGCATCCGCACGAGGAATCCCCGCGCACCGTGCCTCTCCGGCATCGCCAACAATCGCTCCTCAGCAAGCCGGGGCCAAGATGACCGACGGCCCAAGCAAGATCCGAACAAGCGAGTCCCGACTACGAGGCACCGCACAGATGCAAGGGATGAGGGAGCGTGAGCGCGAGCGCGAGCGCCACCGCACATCAACTTCCGCTCGACAACCCTGGATCCCGCCAACACCCAGCCCAACGGACGTCACTTCACAGCAGTACGCACCAGCGGAGCCCTCAGAGCCATCCCGCCCACGAGCCTCCCTCACCGAGGAACCCTTCCAAAAGTTCTACTCGACCTTTGAAGGCCTTATCTCCAAGATCTCCGCGCCACTAGCCTTCGCCGGCCTCCCCCTAGGCACCGATCCATCCTCGCAACCCTCCGCCAGCCGCAAATCCGCCCCGGACACCAAAACCGACCGCTACAACGCCGTCCCCGACCGCTCCGCCGAACCAGACATCAACAAGCTCTTCTCCCGCGCCGCCCTCCAAGCCATCAAAGACAACACCGGCGGAGCCAGCGGCGGAACCGGCAGCACCGCCGAATCCTTCTACGTGGTCCCCACCACCGGCGGCACCGTTTCCTACGCAGGGATTCTGACGCGGGCCGAAAAAGAAGCCCGAAGAAGCAGCTTCGAAGACGCCGCCGACGAAGACTTCGTCGACGCCCGCGAGACTCCGCCATCCCCGGAACTCCGCCAGAGCCTCTCTGGCGCAGCAGCAGCACCGATGGGCAGCAAAGCATCCCGCACCCCCACCAGTCAGAGCGAGAAATTCTCCCGACTCACCCAGAACCCGAAAACCATGGAAGAGCTACAAATGGAGAACCAAGCCCTCCGCCATCTCTCAGATACTCTCTCCAAGCGGCTACATATGTGGGAAGTCAACGCCCAATCCAGCTCCATGGCGCTGCAACAATCCCTACGAGCAATGCACCATACTCAGAATGTCCCGTCTCTGGACCAGCCTCAGTCTCAGAACCAATCGCAAGTACCTTCTCCGGTTGCAACTACCGGTGGCGGCAGCGCCGGCATCTCATCACCTCCTGTACCAGCAACAGACTACGACCAGCGCATCAAAGAACTCGAGGAAATGGTTCATCGCGGCGAGAAGGAACTCGGCAAAGTCGGCCGCGAGAACGACAAGCTCCGCGATGTGCTGGGGAGGTACAGAGAGCGGTGGGAGAAGTTAAAGGAGGGAGCGAAATCGAGACGTGCAGGTGCAGCTGGTGCTGCCACTACGTCTGCTGGCGGTAGTAGTGCTACTGCTCGACCAGGTAGCAGTAGCAGACGATCGAGCACGCAGCAGGGAGTAGCAGATACAGAGGACGGGTCATCGAAAGCGGGGGGTGGGGACACAACAACAACGACGACCACGGAAAATGCAGACACTTCGAATGGTGAGCGGGAGGGGTCTGATTAATTATCTTGCCCTATCTTTACGACTATTCTTATTCTTGGGTTGAACATCTCTATATGAAGTACTTATATACTATGTCCTGTCATTATTAGCCAAAAGCAAGCACACGAAGTGAAATGATGAACTGATTGAATTATATATACCCAACCCCAACTACACTATTCACAAATATACCCCAATAAGATAGATACCACCACCACCACCACCACTACTTACAGTTACTACGTAAGTAAAGTAAGAATCAAACAACCCAAAACGCCGCCCTCCCCCTAATATCCACCGAACTACTCCCAACCAACACCCCAAACTCGCCCTTCTCCACCACATACTCCATCTTCCTATCCCACAGCCCCAAATCCTCCACCTTAATCTCAATCTCCACCCCCACACTTCCCCCCGCCGGAACAACCACCTTCTCAAACCCCTTAAGTAACCGATTCGGCACCACAACCGACGCAATCTCATCCACCACATAAACCTGCACGACCTCCGTCGCCTCCCTACTCTCATCCAAATTCCTCACCTCAACACTAACAACCACCGTCTCACTAACCGACGAGACATTCGTCTTACTCAACCTAACATCCCCATACTCAAAGCTCGAATAACTCTTCCCATACCCGAACGGGTACACAGCGTGCGGATCGCCCAGGACATACTGGTGTCCGAAATCCAATGTGCCGTTGGGGTAAGCGTGTCCGGCGTCGCCGATGTTTCGTGCCGAGTTCAGGTAGTCGTAGTAGATGGGCAGATCGCCGACGTAGTGGGGGAAACTGACGGAGAGTTTTCCTGACGGGTTGTAGTCGCCGAAGAGGACGTCTGCGAGGGCGTTGCCGCCTTGTTCTGAGGGGTAGAATTGTTGCAGGAGGGCCGAGGTGCTGTTCGCGATCCAGGTTACGTCTGTGATGGGCTTGCCGCTGGAGAGAACTACGATGGTTGGGATCCCGGTGTCCCGGATTGCGCGGATTAGGGGGCCTTGCGCGCCGACGAGGGCGAGGGAGTCGAGGTCGACGTGTTCGCCGGTTCTGGTTTGAGTGTTAGTGGTGGATGATGGGGGATTGGGGAAGGACGTACGTGGCGTTGTAGTTCTCCCATAGTTCGGTCTGGTCGCGAGACCAGGTGCCTACGACGACGATGGCCACGTCGGATTTCTTGGCTGCTGCGATGGCTTCGTCGAAGCCTGACTCGTCGTTGCTCCAGCGTTCGCAGCCTTGGGCGTAGTTGACCGTCGCGGCGTCGCCGACGGCGGCTTTGATGCCGTCGAGAGGGGTGACGCCGCGCCATTGGCTGCCGTAGATCACGTAGTCGCCGTACTGGGTGGGTTAGCTGTGAGTTTTCTGGTGGTTGCAGCGGGGATAGTCTCACGTTCATGAATCCGTGTGCCATAGGCCCGATGACGGCGATGCTACCGCTCTTCTTCAGGGGGAGGGTCTCGTTGTGGTTCTCGAGCAGGACGATGGACTCCTTGTCGATGGTTCTGGCGAGCTCGACTGCTTCCGGGCTGTGGATCAGCTTGTTCCATTCGGATTGGGGAGCGGCTGGGTAGGGGTTCTCGAAGAGGCCCATTTCGAACTTGGCTCTGAGGACTCTGGAGACGGCGGTGTTGACGACCTCGATGTCCAGTTGGCTGGACTCGACGAGCTCGGGGATCTTCTGGTAGTTGCTATGAGTTGTTAGCTGGGTTGCTTACGCCAGATGACTGGGGTACTCACAATGAACCTCCGCCCATCTCGACGTCGTTGCCCGCGGGCAGGGCCTGGGTGGTCACAGCCTCCATATCGATGGGAGAGCTTCTGCAGAGCTTGAAGGCTGTGCACAGTCTGTCTGTGGCACCGGAATCGCTGATCACATAGTAGTCGTAGTTCCATTCTTGTCGGAGGATCTTGGTGAGAGTGAACCAGTCGGCCACTGCGGGGATACCGTCATATCTAGAACGAGTGAGTTGATAGCCGACAGTCGTTGATTGTAGTGACTTACGCGTGATAGGCGCTCATGATACTCCATGCACCAGCATCCACGATGGCTCTCTTGAAGGACGGCAGCCAGCTAGACGGTGTTAGATTCTTGATCGTCATGTGGAGAAATGCACATACGTTGAGCGCAGGTATCTCTCTCCTCCTTGGACAGGCGCAGTGTTCAGACCCTGTTCAGGCAAACTGTATCCCACGAAGTGCTTGACAGTGGCGGAAACGTTCAAGCTCTGCAGTCCTACGATATAGTGGTAGGCCATTTCACCGGCAAGGTAAGAGTCCTCTGAGAACGTCTCCTCAACCTGTGATCGACTATTGTCAGCCAGTCATCCTCGCTGGAGTATTGCAGTTCTTACCCGACCGTATCGGAGTTCGCGAGCCAGATCGGCCAGCGGCGCAAACAGTTGGGTGGTACCAATAGCACGAGCCTCTTGCGCAATGAGTCGTCCCATTTTCTCAACCAACTGTTTACAGGGTCAGTCTCAGTCGCAGGTGGCATATAGCAGCAAGCATACCTTTCTGTTGAAAGAACAGGCGTATCCTATCGGGGAGTTGTAGATAGTCGCATTCTCGAGCAGGAAGCCATGAATACCTGTAGACAGCAACCACGGATCAGCATCGACATCCGCATGAAAAGGAGGTAGACATACCCTCAGTCTGAACAAGAGCAGGAATTCCAAGCGTCGTATTCTGCAGCAGATAATCTTGAGCTCTCTTGGTGTTGGTGGCAAGCCAATCCCAGGGAACAGCATATCCAACTACCAACATTAGTTGTCTATCTACAAATATTCAAAGGAAATGCATACTGTAAAATGCACCAGCCTTCATCTCCATGTTCTCCACCAAGCCGGTGTAGTTGAAAGCCCCAGTTGTGCTGTTCATCCAATTGCCGATGTCACCTATACCAAGCATTAGCCACTACAATGAATGCAATTGCATCCGAACCAAACAATTAATCGTTTCCATAGTCATTAGTCTGCTCGTAGAGAAAGAAATACACACCCTGCATCAATTGAGACATCTTATCTTCTATGGTCATGCGACTGAGAAGATCAGAGACTCGCGCCTCCACAGGCGCATGGGGATTCTTGTATAGAGGTCTGGAGGCATTCTGCACAGCCAGAGCCCCAGACCCAAGCTGAAGGAGCAAAAGCGCCTTTGCGAAAAGACCGGCCACCATAATGGCTAAGTGAAGAGCCAATGATCTGCTCTTCCAGCTCCTTGGTTACGAGCCAGCCTATGCAGGTAGGCAAGCAGGCAGATATGTTGGGGAAAAGACAGAAGAGGAAGCTCAAGGGGGAGATCCCCCTCGGTATTTAACATCATGCAGGCAGCATATGATGTCTAGTGTGCAGACGAAGCGGAGCTCCAGAGAACCAGAAAATATAAACAAGAAAAGGAAAAAAGAAATTGAGCAAGCAGACTAAGGAATGCCATCGGCAGCGACGGACAAGGATGCCGTTTAATTTAGGCTGTGCTCATGCAATCCATTCGGAGATGAAGGCCAGTACCCATGGGGGCTGGTAGTGTTGGGGAGCGTGGAGAAGCAGCAACGAATGAGGGAGCATGATGCATGAGTCCGAAGCTGAAGGCGAGCCAGCTGACTGGATATCGGTCGAGTCCCACGATACCCTAGATTGGCAGTCGATGGAGTAATTTCCCAGGATGGGAGGTGTACTCCAGTAGGAGCACGGGTAAATTCAGGACGATGACAAGAAGGAGAGGGGTAAGCAATCTTGGGAAATGACTCGGAGATGATCCATGCAGCAGACTAACAGCTGCTAGTTAGCCCTAGTTGGCCAGGGTGCAGGGGATTCGGTGCGGACTTGCCGGCTGCTTGCTGCTCTTTCTCCACCTATCGTCGTCTTTCCTCGGACCAGCAGGCCTGCAAAGTGCAAAGTGCAAGGATGGAACTAAGGCCCGTCCCGATATTGATGGAATGCCCGCGGGGTGGGCCAGCTGAAGAAAGTCTTGGATATAGGTTCCACCTTTTGGACACTAGCAAGTCTAACACAAATTAAATATTGCCACTGGCCTCGAGCTACCGGAAATACAACACACATTCGCTTCTCAAATTCTATTAAACGGCTATATAGTCGAAGAATGCTAATGCTCGCAGTGGTATGAGACAGCCTCCACCCGTGAATTATCTATAGGAAAACAAACGTATGTACTAACATTCGGTGGGAGCCAGTCACCGTCAAAAGCTCAAATTACGCCCGCGTACCTGCGCCGGTACTCTGCCCGTCTTGGTTCCCCTGCGACTCGGCACCGTCTTCACCTTCATTCTCTCGGATGCTGGTCGTAGCCTCCGATCCTCTGTTCGCCCCCGGTTTGTGAAGAACACCACCCAGCCAGGCGAGACCACCACTCCACGAGTCACTCAGGCTGCGAAGCCGCGAGAGTGAGGTAGTGTTGTCTTCATGTTGGTTGATGGGGCCGTCCTCCGAATCAACAGCGGGTGTCAGATCCCCAGTGCTTACTGGAGCAGTAGCAAGGGCACCAGTCCCTGGAAGTCGACTGCTGGAAAGCGGGAACCCAAGGCTGTGAGCGTTCTCAACATCGCCATCCACCTCGTACTCGCCGCCTCTTGCGTCTCCGTTACGCTGCCGAGTAAATCCTTCCAAGACTGTCGTGCTCGACTGTTTTCTCCGGTCCATCCGGTGGTGTAGTCTTCGTCCTTTATTGGGACTAATCTCGCCGCGGCGTAGTGTCTCCGCTACTACCGCACTAAAACCAGCCGAGATGGTCGGCAGAAGAGGACCTGGTGAAAATTTTGAAATGGAGTTGCGTAAATGCCGAGCGGGCGGCGTCTGCGGGACAATCGCTTTCCGAACGTTCGACTGAGTCCGTCCATGTGCCGAAGTTGGGCCTGCCGACTCATCCTCAGCGCCAGGAGCAGGGGGAAACCGGAGGAGAAAGGGTGAATCGTGTGCTGTAATCTCCGACTGCGCCGGGGGTGTAGAAGGGCGATGGATCGGTGGTTCAGTATTCGGGGTTTGGATGGCTGACTCTAGAGAGTCTGCCCAGGGGTTCGTCAAGAGCGAACGAGCATGCATGGGAGATGAAGGCTCCGAAGATGGTTCTTCAAGCAACTCAGCGGTCAGCGAGCCGCGTGGGGAAGATGGCGCAGCCGATAAGACGCCCCTAGGTGTCCGCTGGTCGTCATCCACGTCTTCGATGCCCTGACTAAGGAGGGACCCCGAAGGAGACTGAAGATGATCCTCCGCCGGAGTACGGACTTTTCGTCCTGCCTTATGGGCGCGAGCTTGTGGAGCAGGGGGAGATAGATCGACCCTATCATGATAACGGTCTGCGCCCAACAAGCCGATAGCCTCCTCTTCGTCGTCAATGGAGAAGGTAGACTCGTTGTCTGCGCGTACACGGCCGCTGGTAATACAGTAGACCCCCATAAACGTTAAGACACAACCACCCACGAATTTGCATGCACGCTCAGCTGTGTAGGACTCGAAGTCTCGATACAGTACAGCGCTCCCGATGATGACGGAGAGAGTGAAAAGTACAAACTGTGTTGGGATGACTTGAGTCGAGTCAAACCGTTGCAGAGCTCGGTTGATGTACCGGATCTGCATAAGGGCACTGAAGACAAGGACGAAGACTAGAAGATAGGTGACTGGGAATGTAATGACGTGCCAAAGTGTGAAAGATAGCAGCGATGAGACACCTTTGGTCGACAGAGCAGTATATCCACCTAGTCAAACAGTAAGCAACGATCCACCAGAATATCATTAAAGGGACCATGTGTACGTACCGAATAACGCCACCAAGCCAACATCGATCAGGATCGATCGCGATCCATACTTGCCGCTTGCCCACATGAGCCCGACAATAAGCGCAGCGGAAACGCCCAGGTACAGCTCAAACTCCCAGCGCGTAATCATCTCCCAAATATCATGGGGACCAATCTTCTCTTCTGACGACTTTGCACTGAGGACAACCACCACCGCTCCTGCGATCGCGATAAGAACTCCCCACAGGTCACGCTGTCTGAATTTCTCCTTCAGCATGAATGGCGCAATAACGCAATTGGAGATGAGGGCAACAACGCCGAGCGGTGACACAATAGACGCCGGAGCAAATCCATAGGCCATAAAATTCCCGACCTCGCCAAGTGACATGAGCACAATTCCCACCCACCAGTACGGCGACCGAAGATAGGATTTGCGGCGCAAACGCTCACTCCCCGACCGCGCAGTCCGGTCGGATATCATGGAGTCCTGCATATGATCCTGTGAGTCTGTCTCGTCGTCCCTGTAACGGCGGGTTCGTCCGGAATGGCCGCGGGGTTCTTCATAATGATCGGGTTCAGACGTAGGAGATTCGTCCCGGTAACGACCCGGTCGAGACGCACGATGTCTTCCTCGATTTGCGTCTCCGTCGAAGTCGTCGTCATCGACAGATCCATATGCGCCAGAGTTGCCGTGTCCATGGTTCGCACGCTTCCAATCCAACTCGTGTCTCAACTTGTCCTGCTCCCACTCCTTATCGATACGGATGTGAGCATAGCGCTGGATGTTGAGCGCCAGGGAAATCAACACATTGCCCGCCAGCGCAGTCACAATCCCAATTAAGGAAGACCATTCGTGCATTCCTCCGCCACTTCCACCATCGCCATTGTCAGACCCGGGACTGGACGTGAACGTCGGAGAAGGCTGGGACGAGGAGGGGAAGTAGTGATACGGTGTGGGTGTCGGCGTAGGAACAGCGGAGGAGGCGAGCGCGGTGAGCAGGCCTGCTGCCAGGGGCACCTCTTGCAAGTAAGCCATCCGCGATAGGAGGTTGGCTCAAGGGGTATGCCGGGCGCAGGTAGGCCTGATTAAAAGGCGAGCGCGGGAGTGAAAAGGAGGTCCCGACTGATCCGCCGCTATAAAGTCGTAGGATGCGGAAAGCCTCCGATGTCGACAAACCGGCAAGAAAACTGGCGGCCGACTGACTGTAACGAAGGGGAGTCTTCCGATAGTCGTCACAGCATATATTCCTTCAGATTGTTGGCATCAGCTTCTCGGGGGGCAGGGGTTCATGCTGCTGTGAGCCACGACATTCTGTATCCCCTAAGTGATAAAATCCAAAGCTCGGGAGTCTTCGTTCACCAGCGACAGGGAAGAGACTCCGAAAGGCACCACAAGCAGTAAAATGAGTACAGACGCTCGTCATCCGCGAGCGAGGTTCGACAGTGGTAAAGTGCACGGATGTAGAGAATAAGATTGAGGGGGAGGAGGGATGGGGGGATTCTGGGAGAGAGAGAGATGCCGAGAGAACCGGCGAGAGAGACTAGTCGCAGTCCCTAAACTCGGGCCTAAAATCCTTGGATACGACCAGTTCGCACGTGCGAGCCTGCTCAAGTTGGGAGAGTGGGAATTACCACGTATAAGCGCAGCATCGCGTGAGGTTTGCTGGGCAATCAAAGCCGGACAGGCTGCAGTAGTAAATTATCGAGGAGCCCGCCGCAGTCGTGGAATCATTGGCTTGCTCGCCTCCTCCAGATCAACGTCGAATGGACGATCCGGAGAATGGACGACTTGCACATCCTGGCCCACCCACCAGCCCCTTCAACGTCATCGAGCAGGCTGACCATGCCGCAAGTACTACTTTCTAGTATTCTACACAGCGGAGTACACTTACTCGTTATGCATGATTATGTCTACAGTTTCACAAGATTTACTGCCATAGGGTATCTCTGTTGTTTGTTTAACTCCGTTTAGTGGGCGGATGATTATTAACACACTTTATCTGCCACCAAAGTTCATCACGCTCAACGCCGCCCTTGCTCCAAAAGTATACTGTGTACATGTCCTGAATCATGGCGTAGAAGGAATGGAACCAATGTTTATTGTTTCCGATCGGTCGCAACACCTCACCGCTTTGCCCGCTTCTTATCCGGTCCCTGCTCGTTTTCATCATCACTAATATCCCGGTAGATCGGCGTGGGCTGCGTCTCCTTCCACGCCTTGGTGAATATCGGGTCCTTCTCAGCCTTGTCCGCATACTTAAGCAGAGCTTCCCGGGGATCCTCATCCCGCATCGAACTGAGAGGAATGTTCTCGCGGATATGCTTCTCATCCGGCTGCGATTTGGCAAAGGGCGTTTGTGCTGGTAGATGAGGTCTCCGTGGATCTCTTGGACGGCCTGACGCCGTGAGTCCGATGGTCGGATGCCGGGCGGACCAGGTGGATGAACTGTAATGAGGCACCCCATTGGACCCGACAACCACGGAGTCTCCAGAAATCCCTTGGGTGAGATCCATGGTAAGGCTTGGGTCATCATCGATGTGTCGACGCTTCGGTGCCTTGGACATGATCAAGGCAGCACCCTTGGTAGACATATTGGGGTTGTAAAGAACATGAGTTTCGGCGTTGGCCGAACCGGTAATGATCTGGTTCATCTTCTCATGCCACAAAACGCTGATAACAGGCGATCCTGGCGTAACGGGCGTGACCAGTTCCGGTTTCAACGTAGCTGGATTCAAGATATGCAGGTGTCCAGTCTCCGAGCCCGTGAGAACATTAGCGGACGTAGGCGAGAATATAATATTCGACGACGGATACCGCGTGCTGGAAGGATGGGCGACCGTGGTGATAGGTTGCTTGAACTTTCTAGTATCCCATAGCTTGATAGTGTCATCTCCGCCCTTGGTAATAACAAGTCGTCCATCCGAGCTGATGTCGATTCCACTCGTCCAAGTATCCTTGGTATGGGCATCTCTAATCTCTGCGCTTGGCCGAGTGTACGGCCCGTTTCCGCTCCACATGAGCAAACTGCCATCGAGCGCAGCAGCAACGAGAACATTAGAGCCACCCTGCTTGGGTGAGCCCCATGCGACAGCGGTCATTTTGCTCCGGCCAGCGGATCCCGCCATTTTTGATTTATGCACAATAACCTCCTTCTGTGACCGACCGACATTGGCATCCCAGATGCGCACAGTACTATCTGTTCCTGCCGTGGCACAGAGGTTCTCGTCGGTTGGACACCACACGCCGCCAGTCACCTCAGAGATATGACCCTTGGTGTTATGAAGATCCCTCAAATACATATCACCCTTCACAAACTCGGTAATCGTATCACCATCGCGGCTCAAAATCCTTGGCTGGGGTGTGGCCGAAACAACCATGACGTAGCTGGGGGACAAGGGATTGAAAGCTGCATAATGCACGGCATGCGCCTCCTGCGCAGCAGACTGCTTTTTGGCTGAAGGATCGACGGATTTGAATGCGCGTATGGTCGACGGGGTCATGGACGCAAAGTCGTGAAGCTTTATAGTACAGTCTGTCGAGCCGGTGATCAGTCGCGAACCTGCGGGATCCACGGTCAACGTAGTCACTGCGCGGTCGTGTGTCTTGAGAACGAGTTCGTGAGACACCGGGAACTCATCCTCATCGTCGGAATCGTCATCGGAGTCGTCGCTTCCATCATCACTATCGGAATCGTTCTTCTGGCTATCCTCCTCGGCCGTGGGCGTCGCCTCAGTCGTCGACTCTCCTGTTATACCCGCTTTTTTGTCGTCGCCATCAGGGTTCACAGAGACTTCTGCGCGCTTGGTGCGATCAATCTGCGAGCTGACATCGGTCTTCTTCTCTTGCTTGCCAAAGCTAGTCGGGAAAAACTTCTTGAATGCCTCCTCGTCAAATCCGTCCATTATGGCAGCTGGTCTTTTGTCCTGGATGAAGTTTGGCGATGACTTCAGATGTGATGGACGATGTCCTTATTGTTTGTAAGATTTGGTGTATTTGCACTGTTTGCGTTACGCTGTCACGTGGTGATAAGACTGCATAGCCCTCGATAAGCAGTGGCTCGCGACGTCACCGGAGAATGGGTGAGAGCGCTCCAGGTCAGCAGCATCTACAATGCGCACGGACAGATTAATACGCTTGTGCAAGTTCAAGGGCAGCGCCCGTGACAACACAAATTACAGGCCACCAGCCCGGTCCTACTATTGTAAAGATACACTAGGATAGATTCTTGACCTAATAGCACCGCGCTACATCGGTTCAACTAGGGAAAATCTAAGTACAACATCGATATCTGCACGCCTACAAGTACAGTCCCTCCACTGGACCTCCGTCCTGCTTCGTCTTCATGATCCGCTCTCTGGCTGCGCGGAAGTCGTCCATCTGCACCCGCATCCGGCGCTCTCTCAGCGCCATCAAACCAGCTTCAGTGCAGATAGCACGGATATCAGCACCAGAGAGATCATCCTTCTGGTTGATGAACTCGTCCAAGTCGACATCGTCTCCGAGCGACATCTTGGAAGTGTGCAGGGTAAAGATCTTCTTCTTAGTGTTTTCTGTGTATAATTAGCATTGTGGTACAAAAGGCATAGTGCTGAGACTTACGGTCTGGGTTCTCGAAGAGAATCTTTCTGTCGATACGTCCCGGACGGATCAAAGCAGGATCCAAGGTTTCAATCTTGTTGGTGGCCATGATGACCTTGACGTCACCGCGATCATCGAATCCATCAAGCTGGTTAAGAAGCTCAAGCATGGTACGCTGGATTTCTCGTTCACCACCCGACGTAGAATCATAACGCTTCGTACCAATCGCATCGATTTCGTCAATGAAAACAATGGAGGGGGCGTGCTCAGCTGCAACCTGGAAGATTTGACGGACCAGACGAGGGCCATCTCCAAGGTACTTCTGAATCAGCTCACTACCAACGATACGGAGGAAAGTAGCACTGGTTTGGTTCGCGACCGCCTTGGCCAGCAGCGTCTTTCCGGTACCAGGGGCACCGTAAAGAATCACACCCTTTGGCGGCTTGATACCCATCTCCTCGTACAGCTCGGGGTGGAGCAAAGGAAGCTCCACAGACTCCCGGACTTCTTGGATCTGGGTTTCCAGACCACCAATATCGGCATATGATTCTGTGGGAGCTTTGTCGAGCTTCATCACTGATACGAGGGGGTCGGATTCTTCGGTGAGCACACCGACAACCGAGACCGACTTGTGGTGTAGAAGAATGCTAGCACCAGGCTCGAGAAGGTCCTTGTCAACGAACGACATGATCGAAACATAGTATTCCGGTCCAGTCGCACTCGAGACGATGGCGTGGTCATCGTCAATCAGCTCTTCCAGGTTTCCGACACCCATGGGGCTGCCTCTCATGTCATCAACCCGGCTTCTCTCATCGGCGTTCCGATCCATGATGTCGAGATCATTACGGTTCGCCGAATCCAGCGCAGCCTGGGCCTTGGTCTTGCGCAGGCGTTCCATATTCTCCACGTACTCTTCCTCTAGCAACAAATGGTCGTGGACTCGTTGCATTCGGAGGTATCGTAATTTACATCGTGACGTTGGGAAGATGTCTGGAAGCTTGGAGGCAGTACTCGGGCCGGCAGCCTTGCGCTTCTTACGTCCGAGACGAGTCGTAGGCGGCGGAGGAGGTTCGTATCTGGGCTTGTCCTTCTGCAGAGAAGCGCAACGTAAGCCGGCTGCTACCTGACAAGAAGATCAAGTGGAGTATAGCATACCTTCTTGTCCTTCTCATCTCTTCCATCGCCACCGGGGCCTCCGCCGATGTTGGACTGCTGGTTACCCTGTGATGAAGATTGGTCAGATAAGTGACATCAGGAGCCGACAAGAGCTGTCAACAAGGGCCAACGCCGGGCACCAACCATAGTCCGAAACTGTGAGAAGCAGTAGGCTTCTTATAGACAACCTATGCAGGGGTGTGGGGAATGTAATGAAGAATTCGCGATGAGCGTGGATGGGGTGAAGAGATGGGGATGGGTGAAGGAGGATGGGGAGGTGAAGCTGATGCGTTGCGCAGCTGGGAAGCTGTTGGTCGCCATCCGCTCTGGCCTTGGCGCCCGTCCAGCACATTTGGCAGCACGTGACGTGATCCGATCCGTACTTATTACATGCCTTGGTGCCTGAGGCGCTAGTGGCTGATCCCTGAGGCATCTCCCGCAAGCCCCTCTTGGGATCCTCCGGCCCAGGCAGCCAAAAGTAGTCTGGCGCCAACCGAGCTGGGCCCGATCTGTAACAAAATGTACTGGCAGCTCAGCTCTACTCCGAACCGTCCAGGTAGCCCGACGGGTCATTTTCCCCCTATATTGCTTCTACAACTTGTTCCTTTTCTTTAGTCCGGAACATATATTTCCGCTATCATTCATATATATTCTAGCCGAATTCATCCCGTGCCAGGGTTCGACTCAGCTCCTGTGATCTACTAACTAATCTTGTTCGATTGTTTAGCGCTCTTCCGTGATAGAGCGCTTACTTGCGCCCCGCCGAGAGCATTGATCCCCTCACTTTCGCCCATACTACAACAATCCTCTCTAGTCCACTCCCACCAGATTAGGTGACCGCTATTACAGATCAGTCGTTGGTCTCCAGCGTTTGTATTAATTGCACCTACTCCACTAGTTCCTTCTTTTCCTCAACCTCCCTGCTACAGACCACCTGCTACACTTCCTCGCCCTCTCGGTACTTGGCTACTGTGAGGCTGACGAAGCTTTGACTATTGCCTCATAGTTCTTAGATCTTTTCTATTCTTATCCTTCAACTGTCCAGACAATCCAAACCTACTTTCTTCGCTTCTTCAGAAAAGATAAAAATAACACAAGCTACCCGTTTTCCGGAGATTGTTCTCACGATGTCTGGCAATCGTGCGAGGCGTATCGCCAAAGAGATCGCCGACATTCACGCCGACACACAGTCGCAAATCACGGCTGAGCCACTGCATGGTGGTGAGGATCTCACGCATCTTCGAGGCACATTCCCAGGACCTCCAGGAACACCCTACGAAGGTGGCACCTATACCATCGACATCAAAATCCCCAACGATTATCCATTTCGACCTCCTCATATGAAGTTTGTGACCAAGGTCTGGCATCCCAACGTTAGCAGTCAAACAGTAAGTCGGCTCCAGTCACGTAATGTTAGGGTATCTCCAGTTTTGCTAACAAAGTGACTTGCCTAGGGTGCTATCTGCCTAGACACTCTTTCTACTGCGTGGTCACCGGTGCTCACCATCAAGTCTGCCCTTCTGTCACTGCAATCCCTGCTCAGCACACCCGAACCCAAAGATCCTCAAGATGCCGAGGTCGCCACGATGCTCCTTCGGAGACCGCAGGAATTTGCACGGGTTGCTCAGGAGTGGGCTGTGATGTATGCAGGAGCTCCCAGAAGGCATGCAGGTGAAGGCAGTGGCGGTGTGACAGACGAAACTCTTCGACTGCAGGAGATCAAGTCGAAAGAAGAGCAGGAACAAGAGGATTTAAGCAAGTATGTACACGTGTGTAGGATCAAGCATGCTCTGGCTAACCTTTCTGTGCAGATACGACGGCTATAACAAAGACTTGATCGACCGATTCTGTAACATGGGATTTGACGTTGACCGCGTTGTAGCCGCATTTAAATACTATGGCATTGATCGAATGGACGGGGAAGATTACGAGCTGGAGGAGGCGTACATGGGAGACATTACGGCGCGGCTACTTGGTGAGCCGTAGTTGGTGTGATGTGACAGACGGTTCGGATGGTTTAGATTTTGCAATAGCGACGGTGCTAGGCGATTCAGTCGGGTTTGCTCTCTCGAATCTTGAGACCTCTTCGCACAAACATGAACAAGATAATTTCATTTCTCTTTTCTCAAGTCAGAACCCAGGCTGTGATGACCCATGTTTAATATATCCATTCGCTTTCTACATTTTTCGGCAGCATAGCTCAAGTCAGGATACGATTAGCCTTGCATTAACTCAATCAATATTTGTATGACTGAAGGTATAGTGCCTTTCTAATTAAATGCCATCTCTTTAATATGATCCAGGCAATCAGCAAACTGCAGTGGAGGTCTAGTAATGTACGGAAGTAAAGGCAGCGGGCCTATCGATAAGCACGTGGATATGCGGCAAAGTCCGCTGCAGATCAGCTTTGACTTTCCGCCGTCCCCCAGAATCCTCGCGCAACAAGCACTTCCATCGTTAGCTACACATATCGCGACAGTGAACTCACTATATAGCTGTCTTCCAACATGATTGAAGACGAAATATACCGATCATCCTCCCAGTTCCGACTGTGGTCCTTCACCGAAGCATCACTGAAGCAATTACGAGCAACCACCAACTCCGTCGCGAGTGACCGAGTGCGAGCAGCTCTACGAAGGGCACAAGACGCCCGAAGATCAGCCACCTCCTCAACAACAGGCACACCAGCCCCGGGAAGCGATGCGGAGAATAAAGCAACAGAAGAGAAGCAGATTGAGTGCTTGACACCCGAAGAAGAGCAGCAAGTGGTGGACTACTACTCCGAACAAATCATACAACTAGGAGAGAACTACAAACCACCACTTCCCACCATCGTGAGAGTACGAGCTCCCCTCCTACCCCATATCCCAGTCCCTCAAATCTCCCTCCCATTACTAACATATCTAACCCAACCCCAAAGGCCACAGCAATCCAATACCTCCGTCGCTTCTACCTCACCAACTCCCCAATGACCTACCACCCGAAACAAATCATGCCGTGCGCCCTCTTCCTCGCCACCAAAACCGACAACTACTACCTCTCCCTACGACAATTCGCCGAAGGCGTCCCCGGCCAAACCTCCGCCGACGACATCATCGCCCCAGAATTCATCGTCATGCAAAGCCTCCGCTTCACCTTCGACGTGCGCCACCCCTTCCGCGGCCTAGAAGGCGGCATCATGGAACTCCGCGCCATATCCCAAGGCCAAGGCCAACCAGCACCACACCTCCAACCCTCCCAAACACCAGAAGACCTCCGCAGAGCTCTCCTCTCCCTCTCCCCTTCCTCCGCCACCGCAAACACCATGAACGACCGCATCTCCCGCGCTCACCACTCCACCCGCGAGATCCTCAAAGCCGCCGCCCAAATCACAGACGCCTACTTCCTCTACACTCCAGCCCAGATCTGGCTCTCGGCGTTCCTTCTCGCCGATCGCCCCTTGGCTGAATTCTACCTCGACACGAAACTAGGCGGTCCCATCATATCATCATCCAACCATGATCAAAATCCCCTGTACGCCCTGCGCACGAAACTCCTCACCACCCTCGCAAACTGCTCCGCCCTCCTCCAAGCATACAAACCCTTCGCGTCCGACGAAGCCCGCATGAAGACCCTGAAACGCATCGTCGGCAAGAAACTCTACCATTGCCAGAACCCAGAGAAGGCCAATATCGCAGGCCAGAAACGCATCCCTGCCGCGGCGGCTGCCGCTGCTGCAGCTGCAGCAGGCGAGTCAGGGACATCAGAAAGCGAAATGGAGCGTCTAGCGAAGAAGCGGAAGCTAGAGCGGGGGAATGAAACGACGAAAGATCTCTTCGGAGGGGAATTAGTCACGCAAAGGACAAAGGAGAGGCAGATGGAGGGGGATCAGCAGCAATAGCAGTAATATTGAACCTTATGGTTCAAGTATAATTCCTATACTATAGTTGTTATTATTATTGTTAGCTTTTTGGGGCGACGACGATGTTGGTGAATTTGTTGGTTTGAGCGTGTAGATAGGCGCAATAGATGGAAAAGCATGTTATTTATTAATTAGTCCTCTTTTATATTAAAAAGAAAGTGAGTTAAGTGTTTCAGTTGGACCTGATAAATTATACTGTATATTGGAACATGATGTACTAGACGACCTCTACTTATGCGTCCAGGTTTATATACTACCTAGTACTAGTATACTTAGTACTATGGATACGGCAACCTGGGTGAGTATACAACCACTAGGCTCGGAGAATTTAGTAGTTCAGACGTGAGTATTTAAAAGTTGTGATACGAGGGAAATCATCCTACATGGGTATATATGTCTACGTAACTCTGAAAGTAGTATAGCAAGGGAATAATATCAAATTGAAACCCTCAAACGCTCAAGTCTAGTTAGGTTGGGGGGAGTGACGATGAAGGTATGAAAAGATGAAACACAGACCATCTAAAACAAAGCACCCAAATGTGTAGTAGTAGTAATGAGCAAAGATATCTCCAGGTATTTGAAAAAAAGGAAAAATAGTAGAAAAAACGGATAACCTTCCGCGCGAATGTCATTCATCAGGATGGTTCATCTCTCCTGTAACGGTAAAGAGAAACTTTTTTCCTTCCCCTTACAAGCCTTTTTTATATTTGCATGTGTGTGTCGTCTCGAACATTCCAATCATAAACAAGAAGATTAATCACTTCTTCCTTCTTTTTCAGTGGTTTGTACTTTAGACAGCACCCTCGGAAATCATCTTCTTGCGGAGGTGGTTCTTGTACTCGCCGATAGTACCGTTCCAGCGGGTGACGGTCTTGTTCTCGCAGACCATGATGTCCTTGGCGATCTTGTCAAGGAGACGGAAGTCGTGGGACACGACGACAACACCACCGCTGAAAGCGTTGATGGCATCGGCCAAACTGTCAATGGTGGGAATATCCAGACCGTTGGTAGGCTCGTCCAGCAGGATCATGTTAGGCGACTCGATAGCCAACAGGGCGAAGACGATACGAGACTTCTGACCCTCGGACAGAGTACCCATGAGGGCAGTCTGGGACTCACCGCTGAGACCGTAACGGCCCAGCTGCTGACGCCAGTACTGGTAGTCCTGAGACTTCTCGGGGAACTTGTCACGGACGAACTCGAGGGCAGACTTGGTCAGATCCAGCTGCTCAGCAGAGTGCTGACTGTACATGCCCAGCTTCAAGTGAGTGTGGCGGGAGACACGACCACCGATGGGGCTCAGCTTGCCGGTCATGATGCGCAGCAGAGTGGACTTTCCGACACCGTTGGGTCCGACAAGGGCTGTGCGGGAGTCCATGTCGACACCGAAGTCGAGGTGCTCGTACAGGGTGTCCTCCCACTTGCCAGAGTAGGAGAAAGAGACGTCGTCGAAGGACAGAACGGGAGGAGGAAGCTTCTCGACATCGGCGAAGCGGAAGCTGAAGACTCTGTCGGGGATGACGGGCTGGATGAAACCATCGGCCTCCATCTTGTCCAGGATCTTCTGACGGGACTTGGCCTGTCTGACCAAGTTGGCGTAGGTACCGGCGGAAGCAATGAACTTCTTGATGTGAGCAATTTCTTCCTGCTGCTTGTTGTAGGCCTTCATCTGGTTCGTCTCCTGTTCGGCACGAGTCTTGTGGTAAGAGTCGTAGTTACCACCGTAGTAGAGGAGCTGCTTCATGCGCATGTCGATCATGTTGGTGCAAACACCGTTGAGGAAATCCATGGAGTGGGAGACGAGGATCAGGGTACGCTCCCACTTCTTGAGGTATTCTTCCAACCACACACAGGCCTCGAGATCCAAGTGAGCAGTGGGGTCGTCGAGCAGAAGCAGAGAGGGCTTGACGAAGAGGGCCTTGGCAAGGGCCACACGCATACGCCAACCACCAGACATGTCCTTGGTCTTCTTGTGGATGGTCTGCTTGTTGAAACCCAGACCGGTCAAGATCAGGGAGGCACGGGTGTGGAAAGTCGAGGGATCCATCTTGTCCATACGCTGCAGAGGAGGTTAGAACAGAGCAAAGAGGGATGAAGAGATGGAGAGGGAAAACTCACGTCGTACAGATCCTCGAGGATAGGAGAGTCGGGACCCTCCCTCTCAAGGATTTCTTCGGCCTGCTTCTCCATGCGGTCGAGCTGGTTCTGAGCCTCGGTGACAACCCACTCAAGGGCACCGAGCTCACTGGGAGGAGCACCCTCGTTCAGGAGGTAGATATCAATGTGCTCGGGAATAGGGTATTCGCGGGTGGCAATAGACTTGAGGATAGTAGACTTTCCGCAGCCGTTCTCACCGAGGAGACCGTAACGACGACCGAAGTTCAGTTCGAGAGTCGAGTCGGTGATAAGAACCTTTCCGTGGAACACCAGGGAGGCGGAAGTGACCTTGACGTCGCGGGAGGAGGGCAGAGAAGCAAGGACACCGGTCGTGACACGATCGGAGAGACCGTGCTTGTCCATCTGAGCAGTCAACTTCTCAACCTCCTTCATCTTCTCATCGGTGGTGGCAGGCTGGTCATCGCCGCCCTCACCGTCGACGACGGGGTCGTCCTTCTTGCCCTTGGTGGGCTTCTTCTTGTCGGCGCCATCGGCGGCACGCTTTGCCAAACGAGCGGCTTTGGAGGCAGACACCATCTTGTCGAATAAGCGAGTGGTTGATGGGAGGAGAGGAGAGAGGAGAGGAGGGGGGAGGTGGGTGGTGGGTAGGGTAAGGCGGAAAGGGAAGAGGAAGGGACGGTCAGGAAGCCTAGATAAAAGCTGTCCGATGAAGGCGAGAGAGAAAAGGGAAAAAAAAGAACCTGAGCGAAAGGTGGACCAGTAATAGCGGGGGGTGGGAGGGGGGCGACCGAAAGTCTTCTTGTGAGTGGGGGGTGGTTCCTTGGATAGCCCTTATCGATAGGCTGGCCAGGCAAAAAAAGAATGAAGATGAAGTGATCGAATGAGATCGCTCTCACAAAAAGATGGGGATCTCAAAGGGACACAAAAGAGGAAAAGATGGATTGATATATACGAGCTGATATACTACTCCGACACAATACACAAGGGAGAATCCCGTTGAAGTTGAAGGAACAGAAGAATCGACAACGAAGAATCGATGAATGGATGGTTGTTTTTGCCTCGAAAATTCCTTCAGTGGGCGGCTGAGCCTCGCGCTGATTGGCTGCACGACGTCACTGCACGGGACGTGGCGCACGCTTGCCGCATTGGGCATCCACAGTCACGTGCTTCAGAGCCTTGCGCCCAAGGCAGGCCAAGATAATGGTCAGCAGTACTCCACCAGATCAGTTAGTTAGTTATAGAAGATGAGTAACTATGAATCATTTCAGCATACGGGATCAACCAATGCAGTGGAAGTAGCCTACTACGTGACACATCTGCGATAATAAATTGCGAATACCCAGCAGCAAGTCGTAAAGAAGCAAATAAAATAACCATCGTGAATCCCCGTATTCGACTCGCTTCGTAATTGGCTGACGAGTCTGTCGCGCATAGTACTACCAACTGGCCATGTCCAGCCAACCTACTTTCAGCCTCATCTACACACATCCAAAACCTAGTCTCTTATTCTGTGTTGCACGACATGAATTATTGTTATTAATTGGTCGGAAACCTTCTCCTGGGCTTTTGGGTTTCAAGCCAGGCAACTTCCGACCTCTCTAATATTATGTATGTCTATAATCGTTCGCTAATTCTTTTCAACACTACCATCTCCTGCTCCGTAACCGTGATGTTGTCTGGTAACATGACACTTCCCTTTTCAATAACAATATGGGTCGGAACGCCGGGAAAAGTATCGTGAGATTGAACGGACGCAACACTTCCCTCTTTGGCCTCCCGGGCGCTTTCGGTGTCGTCGGGCTTGGGTCGTTCCAAAGACTGTGGTGTCCACCAGTAGATAGGGAAGCGACGTTGAATGTTGTTGATCAACAAGGCCACCGCCTGCATAAGCACACAGCCAAGCAACATAATTGGGATTAAGTACCATCCCACCTCGTAGGATTGCGTGACGGCAAGAAGAGCGGTGGCGCCGGCAGGGGGATGGACCGTGTTTGTGATCGTCATTATGGCCGTCGTGATGGCACACGCCAGAGCACCGCCGACTTGCGGCATAGAGTGGGCATTCTCGTTCAGCGCGAAGAGCTTGCCTATGACAACGCCGACGAAACTAGCAATAATCTGACTCAGAACAGCATTGCGGGGTTGGGCAAAGGGCGATTCGATGGCGGAGAATTCCAAGACAGCAGCAGCACCCTATGAGGTGGTTAGTCCACATCGAATAGTAGTAGTGGAGTGCAGGGGTCTCAAGAGGTACGTACAAAACTGGCTACGATGATTGGGGCATGGTGGGCTTGGAATGATGGGATATGCTCAGACACCTCCGCTACTACGAGCACACCACAGAAGACCCCGATCATAGACCAGAAGGCGATCACAAGATTCCCCAGGGGTTTCGGGGCGAGAGTCTTCCTGTACCCGAAGAACCGAGAGATCGGCTGGGGCAGATGGCGCCATGGTGGAGGCGGCAGATATGGGTTGAGAAAGGCATCGATGTCCACATGTAGTCGAGAGAAGTCGATGCGCTGGAGCATAGACGCTGACGGAGATTTCTGCGCACTCATCCTTCAGCACTGTCGGTAACCAGCCCGGACAGTCGTAAAGCACGCAACGCGGCTCGCCACCCTAATGTATATAAAGTCAGATACAGCCGTCAAACATGGAAAAGCAGGCCATTGAATATGGAAAACGCCACGAATGAAGAGGCAGCCAAGCACACACATTCGAGGAGAAATGACAGACGCAAAATTTGGCCTATGGCCATGCATTGACACCCATCAAGCGACCAGGCATCAGTTTGATTAAATGGAGTCCCGACGGGTCCATGTCAGGGGGGGCCGCGAGGACAAAAACCTACCTTGGACTATCTACGTGCCGGATTGACAGGAGGTGACAGAGAAGCTAAATATAAACCGAGGAATCCCATTGGAGGTTTGAAACAGACGAAGAGCGAGTGGACAAGGCCATTATGGGGTTCCTCGAGATTAAAATACTAGGATGGGGCCATCCGGCCAGCACTGAGGAGAGCTGGAAAAGTCGGCACGCAAAACGAGGTCTCCTACATTGTAACCACGAGGATCTCCGCGGAAGCGGGTAGTCAGAGGGCGAGAATGCAGTGCTGAGTTGGAGATGACCATTGATGCCCTGGAAAGAGAGGGACAGAGGCCCTTTTGCTGGCTGGTCCAAGGGATCTTTCTGCCACTCATGATATTCGCGTTGGGTAATGGAAACTCCGGTTTCAGTTTAGCGTCGGGGCAGCTGACGATGAGGTCACTTGTCTGTAATATTACGCCGACTGTTACCCGAGTCCGGCTGTCTTTCCCCTCAAATCACCCCTGTTTCATGGGCCCATAGTGGTATCGGGATTTCAGACCGCGTAACATACCTCATTCCCGCCCAGTCTTGAGTAATCGTCGATCAATCTGGGGTCCCCAAAAACATGGCGCCGGCGAACCCTCGCGCCTTTCCTCGTAAACCCCGTCGTGAGGGGAAATGAGGGGGAATTGGAGACACTGTTGAGAGATGTCTATCCTTGGAGTAGTTCCTCTATACAATAGTCGAAAACTCGCCTGCAGCAGGTGGAGCACACTACGGAGTAATATTTAGTAACCCTGAGGATCACTGCGGCATCTTTTCCTACTAAGAGAAACACTAGCTGAAGGCTTCACACTGCCACTTGTACAATACAAAATCAATTCTATCCATCATTAAATCATGACCCGTGAGAGGCACACTATTTACGCAAATTTTATACATCCAGGGTCTTTCCCTGCTTCGAGCTCTCCTGAGCCAACTCAATCAGCCGGATCACTTCACGAGCCTCGGCTCCGCTGGCTGGGAGATCGCCCTCTCCACCAAGAGCCCGCGCCAGCTTCCGGTAGTATTCCGTCCAGGTCGGGGGCTCTACAGTGGGCATAACTTCCTTGACAGGCTTACCATCCTGGATGGTCGTGAGAGTGCCTAGCAGACTGTCAGCATGCTGCTTTGTATCATAGGGGATAAGTGTTGGCTTACCGTATCTCTCAGAAGGCTCGCGACCATATCCGCTGTCACCTGGCTTCACACCAGACTTAAGCTGCTCTTCCTGGACATCGAGATGGAACTATCGACGTGTACACATCAGTATTCTGCCACCCATCGACACCTAGAGGGGAAGACCGTTGTCTCACCTTCTTGAAACTACCCTTCTCACCACGAACCCAGAAGCGCAGTTGCTCCTCTTCCGGGCTGACAACACCGGCCTTGGCCGTGACAAGCACACCCTTGGGGTAGTGGAGCAGAACAGTGAAAGAGTCCTCAAAACCAGAAGTGTTGACCTCGCGCTGGGAACCAATGAATCCAGTCACGCGCTCCGGCTTGCCAAGCAGGTGCACAGCCTGGTCCAAGAGGTGGGCGCCCAGGTCATAAATGGCGCTACCACCGGGGATGACCTTGTTCTTCCACTTAGAAACATCGGGGGAGGGCTCCTGGGGGCGATGACGGTCGAAGTGAGTCTCGAACTCCACCACACGGCCAAGAGAGCCGTTCTTCACGAGCTTCGACAGAGTCACGAAATCGGCATCCCACCGGCGATCTACCAAATATTATTATCAGATCATGTTTTTCCGGATCGGCGATAGGGTAAAGGAACGTACTTTGGTACACGGCCAGGAGCTTGTTCTGCTTCTGGGCCAGAGCAACCAGCTCATCGGCTTCCTGAGTGGTGGGGGTGAAAGGCTTCTCGCAGACAACTGTTGCAAGAAAACGTCAGCACTCATACGGAATTAATAACTACATGTGGCTGTCTGGAATCTTACCGTGCTTTCCATTTTCGAGAGCCAACTTGGCCAAGGCGTAATGCGAATCGGGAGCGGTGGTGATGACCACCACCTGGACACCCTCATCCTTGACCATCTCCTCGGTGGTCCTGTAGGACTTGATTCCGGGGTGGTCCTTCTCGGCATCGTCATCGGGCTTGGGGGTGCGCTGCACAACAGCGGTGATCTTGAATTGAGGTACTTCCTGAATGAAGGGAATGTGGAAGGTCTTGGCACTGAAACCATAACCCACAATTCCGACGTTCCAGGTCTTTGAAGCCATGATGGGTGGTTGGTGTTACTTGCGATGGGTTGGGGGTATATCTTGAAGAGGATAGGGAGGACAGTGAACAATGGACAATGGGGAAACGGAGGGAATTCTCTGCTTATATACGCTATGGATGGATATTCGTCTAAGGATTACAAATGGAGCAAACCCGCCTTATTTTTCCCCTCCATAGCAACTAAGTGGCCATTTATGACTGCTGGCGCGGGGGAAGGTCCTGGCGACGGCAACCTTTGGGTCGGGCGGGGCACGCGGCAAAAGCCGATGTCTCAATGCGTCACTTTCAATTCTCGGAATTCATTCTGCGCTCTCGCCGATGCTTCATTGAGGCCACTCGGTCCAGCCTTTGCAGGTAGCCAACCAAGAAACAAATCTCTCAACTTCTATCCTTGGGACCCTTTTCATTCCTGGATCCCCACACATCGGCTCACCTCGATCGCGTCCTACAGAATTCCGCATGTCAGTGAAATGCCCACCACCCCTCATCCCTCATTCACTTCCCCAGAAATACGGGTGAAACTCACTCGTGTGGTCTCGGGTTTGGCCAATTTGCTCTCATATACCAGATTCGGGTTTCCGGTCAGCTCAAACCTGGGAGTCGCATCCGTACCCATGAATGGCCTGTATGATCTCTGTGGCAGGCCGGTTGTGTCATACGCCTGGACCGGTCCCTTCTTGGCCGCTTCACGCTTCTGCTCCACTGTGCTGCGGACATACTCCAAATACGGCGGGTTGCCGGGGTAGAGCACGTTGTCCGCCACCACTACTGAAACCCCGGGGACAATCTTGCCGAGTTGCTCGCATAGCTTCAAATCGGCGAGATATGCGGGCTTATAATGGTCGATCAGCATCACTTCCACCTGCTTGACTTTGCCGCTCGAGAAAAGCTTGTCGAGGCACAAATCGCTTCGGCCAACGAGAATCGTAACAAATTCGCGCAAGCCCGCCAGTTCAAGCAGCATGTTCGCAATGGCCGCGAATTCGGGGTTCAGCTCTAGACTATAATAGTGCCGTCCGCCGGCCCGGCGCACGGCATCTCCGAACAGAATGGCCGAATAACCAACATAACCACCAAGCTCAATCATGACTTCGGGCTTCTTTTCCTCGATGATGTCGACGATGAATTTGCCCTTGTCCCGACCGATGTTCATGAAGTGGTACGTTTTACCGAACTCTTCGATCAGATCCAGGATCCTGGCAGGGTTGCCCTGGATCTCATCCCGGTTTGGTTGGTCATAGATGAAGTGAAGCAACTTCAGCTCCCGACCTTCCTCGCGCTGTCGAACAGTCAGTTATCCGAATAGAGCGCATCTCGTCGGAGTCTATGGCGCAAGCTTACGGAAAGTTCAACCGGAGGAGGGTTAGGAGGGGCTTCGGGGGTAGCACTATCACCCATGGTCGATAACAGGCGCTGCGTGAAAGGTGAATGAGGTTGGGAAGATCTAGGGAGAGTAAAGGGAGAGCGTGAACACTGAAGCCATGCGTGAGGGACAGCAGGATATTTAAGAGCGCTGAAAGACGCGCGGACTAGTCGATTCGGCACCAACGTGGACCGTTGTAGCTGATAAGGCGCATATGTCGCCATCCGGCAGGGGGCCACACCCATGATGATCGCATTATGAAATCCATGGAATGGTAAGAGCGAATAAGCGATGCTATCTTATCCTTAGTGGCGGACGCAAGGGTGCACGGCATCGCAAATACTGGATAGTCGGAGATGGTTACCACATCGGTGCAGATCGGTCCAGTAAGGTGTGGTCCCGGTTCCCCCGTTGAATCGTCACAGGACCTGTAGCTGCCATCTGATAAAGTTTCACCCGAGAAAGCATTTTCAAGTCCATATTCGGCGACTCCGATGGTAAGGCCAGAAGACCCATGTAGGTTGCGGGCCATGTATGGTGTGTGGGGAACGCAGAATAGGAACAGGGAGACAATGCAAGTACCACTTCAACAATACAAACGTGGAGGGCGTGCCCCTGGTCGAGAAGGAGACGATACGAGTCTAGTTCCGCATAAAAGCAGTCCCGTGCTCAACCTCGAAGGTTAACCTCATTGAGAAGGGCACGGTCCCATAAAGCGGCGTTATTGAGGGCTAGTGGAAACAAAGCACTCGCTCTGAATCTGAAACCCGACATGGTTCAGGACACGCCACGATCCACGTTATACATCTCCACCATGGTCGGATCGCATTGAACCTGCTAGGCTGCTACTCCCTGTGTGACGCCGATCCAACTTTTTTTCAAGTAGCTAAGCTCCACCATAGAATAGGTTCGAGGCTTGTTCGTAGGGCAGTCGCCTTGTATACGGACATGCCATGGTAAAGTGCTTGGAAAGAGCTCCGTACCGGATCTATCCCTTCGTCCGCGTCCGCCGCCGGCCATGGAATCTCCGACGGACGATCGGAAATGTCACTGTGCAGTTACTGCATTGGGTAGGTTGCGAGCGGCTTTCAGCTGCTTTACTTTTCCTTCTGATGCATCTGGGTACATGTTCCCTGATCCACTAAATGGCGTCCCGGGATTTGGCAGTAAGAACCAAGGAACACTTTCCCGGCAGTAGTAGTAGTAACCGAAGACTAGGTAGTTAGTAGCTAGCTAGTTATCTGTAGATCTGCACTTCAGCTGGCTACTACCTATTTATTCTATCTATTCTGAGTGCCTCACGAGATCTAGTGCATTTCTCAACTGCTTACTTTTCTGTCTGCATGCATGACACATACAATGACCTCAACGAGCCAATAATGCAACTCTCACTCACAATAGCATAACATGAAACGAAACCGAAACCGAAACCCAATGAGCAACTGCAAGCACCACACAAGCACATCCCGCCCAGCATTAAATTGGGTATCCATCTACCGATTCTTATCTACCTACTGCGTACAGGACAGTGCACACTTACACGGCAGGGCTAGCTACTCTCCGTAGCAAGGCAAGGAATGCCGCAACCGTAGCCAAGCAGCTACCCTAGTACCTAACCTCGGCCGCACCCATCCAATCAATGCCTACTTGCACTGCAACCCTACAATCGCATGCAAGTCTCAGACACCAACCAGCCCAGCCCGAGGCAAAAAAAAAAGTGAAATCCGCATATTACTTTTTCTTTCCAAAAGGCTCCATCCGCATCCCCCACTTTGCGATGTGGAAACCATAAGATAGACGGACAGCTGTTTAGCTAGTCAGTTAGTTAGCTAGCTGGCAGTCCCAGCCACCTCACTCACACTCACTTACTTTGACACTCGGCATCAGCAGCAACCCAACACATCTCTCTCCTAGCTACTAGTCTACTAGTCTACTATCTATCTACCTATCTATCTATCCAGCGCCGCCCGCCTCGCATCACAAATGCGTATCCTATGCTGACGTGGTCGCCTTGCAGCATTCCACACACACACACAGAGAGAGACGCACATTACATTTGCATTCGCGCGACACATACTACGGAGTACATAATATAGGGAGAATTTCCGCCCGTGGATACTCCGCAGAGGCCATCTTCAATTTCGTTTCTCTTCTTCATTTTGGGTTTCTTTTTTGGTGCTTTCGGGGTTATACTATACTATACAACAATAACCCCACTTTACCTCTAAGTAATTGAAACTAATCCCCGAAACCTATCCATATACCAACTGAAGACAATAAAAAGAAATAATTATAAATAACATCAAAATGACAGTCGGCCACCCTTTTCGCCTTCGCCGCGCCCTCACAACCAAATCCCGCTCCCTGCAACCCCCCCGATGCTCTCTCCTCCAACTCCAAGTCCTAGTGCACTTGTTCCGCGTCGCTATTTCCCTCGCTCTCCTCCCGCTTGACAACACCATCCTCCTCGCTGCCTACGCCGCAGGCTACTTCCCCTTCTCTCTGACAGACAGCAACAAAACCGGTGCCCGGCGCCGCGCTGCCGCCCTCCGTGACAGCCAATTCAAGCCGCGGACTGTCCTCGTCACAGGTATCGACACTCCGTATGGACTGGCGATCGCGCGCGGGTGGTATTACTCCGGCCATCGGGTCATTGGGGCCGAAGTGGTGGGCGGGGATCACCAGTCGGGCGTGGCGTGCGGGGAGAGTATGTCCCGAGTACTGAGCGGGTATTATCGCATTACCACCGGTGTGCCTGGCGGCACTACGAAAGGCTACGCAGCGCAAATACTAGATGTGGTGATGAAAGAGAACGTGGACGTCTGGATCCCGTGCAGCGAGGAAACCGAAGGAGAAGAAGATGCCGTCGCGAAGGGGGTGATTGAGGCGCGGACGGGGTGTAAGTGCGTCACTCTTGATCGGGGGATGGTGGATATACTCTCCCAATCCTCAACGGACCGGGAAGCCTTCCTGGCATTCCTGGTCGAGAAGGGATTACCTGTTGTGGAGAGACACGAGGTGTTGTCTCGGGATGCGGTACATAAGATTCTCCATCGGTCGCCGACCAAAGTGTGGAATATGCGGAGGGCGGATGATCGCGAGGTGATGCTGCCGAAACGGACTCTTAGTCTGACCTATTCCGAGGTCAGTGAGATTCGCATCTCCAGGGAGAGGCCGTGGATGTTGCAGCAGCAGACGAGATTGGGAGGGTTTTATGCCGAGATGGCGGTCGTTGCAGGGAAGGTCAAGGCAACCAAGATCTACCCCGCTGAGGAGGATGGTGATGATGGCTGGGGCCAGTCACCGATGGACCGCGGGCTCGCAACGGCGATTCAGGCGCTGATGGAGCGGTTCGCGAGCCAGATGGGTGCCCGGTTGACAGGGCATCTGCGGTTGAAGGTGATGGTGGATGAGGAGGTGAGCGACAATTGTCTGCGGTATGTGATACTGATTGATAGCTGCACGCATGGTGCGTCGGCGGTCAAGTATCTCATCCTGGAGGATGATTTGAAGTCCTTGGTGGATGGGTATCTGGAGGCATTGAGGCCGCAGACGAATGGCGTCGCCGAGGGGGAGGTCAATGGCACGGCGAATGCTGCGACTGCGTCTGCTTCCTCAAAGCCCGATATCACTACGCCTCCTCCGCGTCGACGATTCAGTCTGTTTCGCTCTGCGAAGAAAGCCAATGTGAAGGTATTTGGATCGCTGGGGAAACAGGTCGATCGTGCCCTTAGCGAGGGCAGTAAGCTCCTGTTCTTCTGGAAGAACCAGAAGTTCTCCCAGCTGGATCCATTGCCGTGGTGGTGGCATGCTCATGTCTATCAGCCGTTGAGGGAGTTGGAGATGATTGTGAAGCCGAAGAGGGTGAAGAGGGCGTGATTACATACACTCCGACATTCATCCTTTCATTCTCTTTCTTCTGATTATGAGATTTTGTTCGTTGGTTATATTTCCTTTGTTCCACCCAGCATGGACGGACGGACGGAAGGACGGGAACCACAGGACAGGACGGGACACGATGTTACGATTACTTGGTTATATACAGGAGCATTGAGTGGCGCCTTGGGATGTTACTTGGTTATTGCTATTTTGAATATTATGACTCTTGTTCTTGAAATATATCTAAGTATAATCAGTTTTATGAGGTGAGATATAAGATATAAGATCTGCAGCAGAGCATAGCTAATGTCCCGCGTACTAGAAAAACTCTAGACTAGATATAGAGCTGTTTCCATGAAAACAGTATCTTAGCGCTAGTTTGAAACGGCTAGTACTGCCGCTAGATGATGTGATTGGCTGTGCTTCTATGTATGAATTGGGTGAATTTGGTTATGAAAAAGCAATTTGGATTTGCTTGTTTTGGTTATGGTACAGGGTTTTGGGTTCGTTGAGGAGCATTGTTATAAGGACCGGGTTATTCGGGTTAGATAGTAGTAGTACTACTAAGTCGTATAGGCATTTCCAAGTTGAGGATACTATCTATGGTCTGGTAAGTGGAAATGTAGGTAAAGGAGGCTGTTAAATAGGGATAGAACATAGTAGGTAGTATGTGCAGGTAAGATAACTTCAAGTTAGGGATTCTATGGTTTTGAACGGGAAGCACGTGGTGTACGAAGACATGGACTATACGTCTAGTAATGCATGTACGTCATTGTACATCAGTGTAGTAGGAATGTAAGACCATGTAAGGCTGGTTAGGCTGCTCTCTTTTTTTATATTAATAGTACTAATATAGCGAGACTACTAGGTATATGATCTTTATTATTTACATGTGATGGTCTTCCTTCGACTGAAGTGACGAGATATATACATATATATAGTATCAGATTTGGGCCAGACGAATACTAATCGTGATATTCGCAGACACGATTTTGTAGAGTAAGTGCCATGCCAGCACATTATATCCTCTTCTATCTCCTAATACAGCTGCCTGAACTGCTCCCATGACCTCCAGGTGAGCTGGTTGACTGGCATTCGTCAGCCTTGGAAAGCTCCCCGCAGGATTTCCGATTGGCCGACAGAAACTTTATATGGAGGGCCTTCGGAACAGGTACTGTACCAACGAGGAATGTAAGCAACCGAGCTTCATCCTCAACTCATGTTGGGATGTCGACCAGACAACGGTATTCCGTAGAAGCCGGAAGCTGTGAGCTCAACTTGGTGAATGTCAATATAGATAGTAAGTCTTGTATGGAGAAGTGCATGTCAGGTGCTGCTATTTCTGGCGGCCACTTCAGCCTAGGCTATAATTAGTCAAGCGGTAAGATCGGCATCGCAAGTTACGGTACCGTACCAAAGACTGAAGCTGAAGAGATGCTGCGCAATTCGCTTCAGCCACAATCATCTCATCTCATTCACATTCATCTGTCAACTTTTTTGCCCCTTTCTCTTTCATCTCTCTCAATCTCTCCTCGTTCGAACAACTTGATTGATTGAAACTCATTTCGCTGCTGATATTGTTGTTGCGCTGCGGGTTCGCCAACGCTACCATTTGAAACCGCCCACTTTAGCGTCCGCGCGGCATTGATCGGGTTGCCCCGTTCACCTGGTCTTGGGTTTTTCGATCGCTATCGGCATAAACAATCCATTCCACCCCATCTCACGCCCCTCCACAACGCCCTTTGAGACGTCTGCCTCGATATACAGCGCATCAAAAGTATCTTCGATTTGATTCCTCACATAAACGTCCGATCGCTCTATCCTCTCTTTCGCTTCCGTACAAGGAAGCGCCCTTTGTCGTCAGGCACCGCTCCCCGTCTTCCGTCTTTCTCCTCTTCTTCCTCCTCCCACAATGAGAATCGCACGGCCTTCTTTCAACCCCGGGAGGACGAAAAACCTCATCCATGGGTTTCAGGGGTTCATCATCTTCCTGGCGTGGGCCCTGACCATCGCCGTTTTCACAAAGGGAGGTGGCATTGATGGGCGTTCCGCCTGGTACTTTGCTTTGGTACGTTGCGATAACTGGAAACCCCACACTTGTCGCCTGACGACAAGTACTGATTCTCAATCATTCTAGTGCTGGTTCAGTATTCCCGGTCTGATCTACCTCGTGGCCGTGCCCATGTGGCCGCGCGCACGCCGCTTCGGAAACGTTTATGCCTTCGCAACTGTCGACTGCCTGTACGCCATTCTGTGGTTCTCTGCCTGGGTTTGTGTGGCTAGCTATGTGGCGGAGGGTAAGAGTAAGGGAAGTTCGGACTCTAGTTCGGACTCTAGCTCCAGCTCCAGCAGTAGCTCGAGTTCGTCGAGCAGAAGGGATACTAGCAGCAGCTCCAGCAGCAGCAAAAGCGGATGCGATAACTGGGCCTACGGAAGCGCGAGTAAATGCAAGGTCAGCACAGCTACTGTGATTCTGGGCGTTGTTGTCTTGTGAGTATACCCGTGGCATCCCCATTATCTGTGCTAATAGTATAATAGCCTGCTCTTCTGCGTCACTGCCTTCATGTCCTTCCGCAATGTCTCGCATTTCCGCCGCACCGGAACCTTGCCCGACGCCGTCTCCGATCCCACCTTTGCCGCGCAGACAAAGGCCGCCTTTTCCTCGAACCCTGCCCATGATTTCGAGGAGGAAGAAGATGACTTCCGCTCCCGTGCTGGTATCGGCTCCTCTGTCCGTGGCGACCGGGACGAGGACTACGCTCTGCTGCAGCAGAGCGAGGTGGACGAGTTTGGAAACTCGCATGCAGCACGCTCGGCGCTGTCGGGCACATACGACCCGACGGTCTCTGGTGGAAGCGTGCTCCACGACTACAACACCAGCTATGGCGGTGCACACGGCCAACATTACGGAGGAGCGTCCGAATTCGGATCCAGTGTAAGCGGCTATGGACGCTGAGCGTGACTAGCGGCGGTTTTCTGCGTTTATCTCTTCGAAATGACCATGGAGCGGTGTTTGTGGGCGCACTCGTGCTGTATTATCTTTCTGATTGACTTTTTGCGTGAAGTTTCAACTGCCCATTTCTGTCTGCTGCTTCCACTGGTGATGACTGTATGCTGTGATTGGACGGGACCAGTCCCTTACGTGTTCGCATCGGACCTTATGTCTGCATGGTTATTGATGATCTGGATGACACTGTTGGAATATGACATAGATAGCATTAAGTGTAAATGTATATGGCTACGCCAATTCTCTATCAATTGAGATAAGCAGGGTTTAAAATCTATGCAGAGTTGTTTTCCCACCTCTACTGCTGGATGAGTGATTAATTGTCGAATCTTGACATTCTCTATACTTTGATGTCTATAACTGCAAATGTCATTCACTACTATGCCTGGACAGAGAACTAACCTCCGCACATGACAACACCCTTCTTTGTCCACAAGTACCCCACCCCCTCACAACAACCCAAACGTTCAGGATGTTCGAGTCCTACAAGCCATGAAACTATCCGTTTGATCAAGTAACTAACTTACCATCCAGACTCAGACCTCCACCACGTCTCCTACAATGGACTGCATTTAACTTGTTTGCTTTTAGTTTACCTTGATTGGCTGGTGTTTGGTTGCTGCAGATTCACAACCGACGCTTTCCCTAGGGCAGATAGCCAGTGCATACATAGATAGAAGTCTACTGTTTTGTAGGAACATCCCTGTGGTCGAAGCGACGGTTTATAGCTGTTCTGACAGTTTGGATTGATATACTGGTGCCTAGTATGGAACTATTGCTAGTACTATAGTAGAGGGTATACATTATAACTCCGAACGAATGCATCAATTACCGAGTATAGCGCGTACAAATTGCCCCATAGAAGGTGAAATAGACTCATAGATGCTCCGCTAGAACTGAGCTTGCGCAATTAGCCAAGCAGTAAAAGAGAGACAAATACATATCTCACCAAAGTCAAGAATGCGATAACGATGCAATCTGCAAAATAATTACCCGGTGACTGACCGCCACAAACCATTATGCCGGCAATTCTGCCACCGCCCGAGACTTATCGCAGGACTGGACAACTTGCGTCCAGCTTGCTTCTTCCTACAGTTCTGTCATCTCCCATACGCCTGTTCTTCAATCAATCAATCCAACAGGTCGTTCCCGCGTGTTCCCTAATAATACTCATATCTGAACGTAAGTCAATGAACCTTCCCAATATAATCGAAACCACTAACAACCGCCGCACAGACCATATTCTGGGTCAACGCCGAAATCTGAAACTACACACGATATCTATCTAGCTAGATAGATACATAGATAGCATCTAGCTATACAAGATCTTCACACGACCACGACAACGATACCAACGATACCCACCACCCATAACTCTACACACCCACACATACAGCTCAAAAAGAAAGGTACACACAAAATGGCCTCCGTCGACCTCTTCACCGAATACCCCCTCCACCTGGACCCAACCAGCAAATCCATCTCCCTCAACACCACCAACACCACCACGCTCCCCACTTCCCCCGCCACAATAACCGCCGAACTCACAGACCTCAACGCCCTGCACCGCTCGCTCATCTCCCTCGACCCGCCTAACATCCCCCCTCCCCCGCTCCCCATCAACCCTAAGCGCAGCGCCCAAATCACCAAGCTCCGCGACAGCGCCAACACCGCATACCGCAAGTCGAACCACGCCGAGGCGGTCCGTCTCTACACATATGCCATCGACATGGCGCTGGGCCGGCCTGGCTGGGAACCTGTCACGCTGGCGAGAGACGAGTTGGCGGGGTTGTATGCGAATCGGGCGCAGGCGTGGATGAGCCAGCGCGCGTGGCCGGAGGGGTTGGTCGATGCGAGATGTAGTGTTGAGAGTAAGCCTGTCGCCAATGTGAAGGCTTGGTGGAGGGGTGGGAAGTGTTTGGTGGAGATGGGGAGGTGGGAGGAGGCCAAGGGGATGGTTGAGAAGGGGTTGGAGATTGAGGGGAGGGTTAGTGAGGGTGGGAAGGAGCTTTTGGGGTTGTTGAGTGAGGTGGAGGAGGGGTTGAAGAGGAGTGGAAGTGCTTGATTGATGGTGGATGGATGGATGTGGATATGTGATGGAAGGTTGTTGTGAATCGAGCTGGGATTCGATTATCGGAGTACATTATTACTTCTCTCATTATTATATGGCTTAATGGCGTTATGGTTGTATGAATATCATCATGCATTGATTGCGTTCCTTCCCTCTTCCCATCCTTACTTACCTAGAATCTAATCCCCTAGTAAATCCAATGTAGCAGATAGTTGAACACAGTATGAAAGCTATCCCAAAACAGCCTAGCAGTATACATAGTACATACAAGTAAGGCTGAAATCCATCCTCAGCCAATAATAAGTAAAAAAAAAAAAAAAAAAAAAAAAAAAAAAAAAGTAAAAGAAAAAAAAAAAAAAGAAAAATAATAACAATAATATAAAACATGTAACAGCGACGATCAACCAAAAGCAGATTACAAACAAAA